>NW_019154086.1:91867377-91936331 GCF_002288905.1 Enhydra lutris kenyoni | reverse complement strand
AACACACACACACACACACACACACACACACACACACACACACACACACACACTTAAACTTACACACACATTCAAAGAATAGAACAAAGAAATCTCAACCATTTTCTTTCATATAAGCAAATCTTACTTCATTGAATATGTTTAATGAGGATTTCCTTCTCAGCACCTACCTATAAGTCAGCGTTAGCTTCCACAATCACAAGGCACAGGATATTCACAGAGATCTCCTTTACCGTGGGGCTTAAGAAGATCTGATTTATACATTTATTTCCAGGATCAGCTTTCCAAAATCCAAATTGTAATGAAGTTTTGAAAAGCATTTAACCTTCATGAGGCATCTGAAAATAAGTTCTTATGAAAATGAAGAGCTTGGCACCCTCCAGAGGTCCTATATCAATCCTCATATTCATTCTCTTCATTTTCATATTCACATGAAATTCCTGATAATAGTAGTGTAGGCAACAAAATCTTCAATTACTACTGGACAACAGTGATGTATGCATGCTGAAACTTGATCAAGCTGCACTTAATAAAAACTTGAATCTCAATTCTATGTTGAGTTTTAAAATGCATTAGATTGCAAAGGGAAATTTTTTCTGTTTCATTAATTTTATAGTGAATGGCAATTTCCCACACATCTCATCCTACTGACTAAATTTGTTCATTAACACAAAACAATAATTCATATAATGCTTCATCTAGGTGAGTACTCAATTTTTATTTGCAGTCATGGTGCATTTTAAAAATTTATTTAACATTTTAGAAATGAATTTTAACCATAGCTTTGATTTCTTCTGTCATGTGGACTCCTTTCAAAGAACAAGAATATGCTAGATATTCTGATTTAAATAAAAAAAAAAAAAAACAAGAAATATCCAGTTTGGAAGAAATATACTCATTTAATTTTATATAAACACAGAAACATATGTATGCATATACATGGAGATATATGTAACTATATATGCAGTATGTATATGTGGGTGCATATATATAGTAAATATGTATTGCTTATACAATTGATAATGTGCAAATAGATGTCTGTCTATATATACAACTGTATATTATGAAAGGCATTTCAAAGCAACAACATTCATGGCAGAAATAAATGTCACTAATCTTAAAATTACAAGTATCTTCAAAAATGTCAATTATTATGCCAGGCTGGTGATTCTGATATAAAGTAGTCTTCATCTTCAAGAAATTTTTCATTTTAGAAGGCTTTTGATTTTAATTCACAAAAAATGTTGTTGTACTTCAGTGTTATAACTGTTATCATACCTCTAAAAACTGGGTATTATGCAATTTCTGGTAAGAGGCATTTAACCAGGTCTGATATGGGAAGAGACTGGAAGAGGTAAGATTTTTAAAGTGGATAATTTTGAGATTATCTTGAACTCTAAACAGGAGATAGAGAAATGCACACAGGCTTAGGCTATTTCAACATACAACAGAAATGCCTGTGGAAAGAGAAAGTGTAGTTGAACTGAATTTGTTGCCTCACACTGTGTCTCTTTGGCATGTGGATTATTTGGGGTCAATCATTTTATTTATTTTTTTTATTTTTATATATTTATTTTTGTTTATTTTTTCTCACCATAGCACATACCCTCCCCAATGTCCCTCATCTAGCCATGCCATCCCTCCCACCCTCACCCCTCCAGCAACCCTCAGTTTTTTTCCTGAGATTAAGAGTCTCTTATGGTTTGTCTCCCTGTCTGGTTTCATCTTGTTTCATTTTTCCCTCCCTTCCCCTATGATCCTCTGCCTTATTTCTCAAATTCCTCATATCAGTGAGATCATATGGTAATTGGGGCCAGTCATCTTTAAGAAATAGAAGTCTCAATACTACATCAAAAACAAATGAGGGGCGCCTGGGTGGCTCAGTGGGTTAAAGCCTCTGCGTCTGGCTCAGGCCCTGGTCTCAGGGTTCTGGGATTGAGCCCTGCATCTGGCTCTCTGCTCAGCGGGGAGCCTGCTTCCTCCTCTCTCCCTGCTTGCCTCTCTGCCTGCTTGTGGTCTCTGTTAATCAAAGGGATAAATAAAATCTTAAAAAAAAAAAGATATACTGTATGGTAACATAATATTAAAAAAAAAAAAAAAAAGGAAAGAAGAGAAACAGAAGTCTCAAGATGGTTTTCATTTTGCCTTCACTACCAACTGCCTAAAAGAATTAGATAGAAGACCTGTTCCAAGAAGGGAGCAATCACTGCAAATAGCTACAGTGCAATATTAACTAGTTGTGGTAGATGAGGAGGAACTTGGCAAACTATTAAAATTTCTCTCTATGTTCCATTTTTCTGTATGTCCCATTGTTTCTGTATGGCCCAGCTAAATATATTTACCAAACATTCACTCTTTTCTTCTTCCTGTAAATTGTCCTCCTTCCCTTTGAAGTCCCAAACCCCTGCTCTCTTCCCCTTAGCTCAGGATGACATATAAAAGCCTCAACTGCGTGACTGCCCATGGGCTTCATATTCCTGTGGAGCCCTATATGTAAGTAATTAAATGTGATTTTCTCCTGTTCATGTCTTCCATATCAATTTAATTCTTAAAATAGCCAGAAGAATCTTGAGGAGTAGAGAAAAATTCTTCCTCTCCAACACAGAACAAGCAGGTGACTGTATATAGATTGCTCTGTGTGGAGAATAGTGTGCAAATGAGGTCATGGTCCTTGTGGAAACCAGATGCTCCTACTACAGCCCCCCAGCATCTCCGTTTCTATCTTCCCAACAATTTTGATCATACAAACAACCATTGTAATGAAGAGGATACTTTTGAATTTAAAAACATGGAAATAAAAACACTTTAAACTGATAACTAATTTGATGGGAAACATGTGGGGAAAATGGGATAAGATTTTTCATACCAGTATTTTTTTCTCCTCAATACTTCTTTTGTTTATTCAATGTGTCATAATTATTAAACGATATTCCAGTATATAAAGATAAATATATCTTTTCCTTGAAGAGAGTATGCACAACTGAAAGAAAGTTTGTTAATAAAATCATGCATTTAAAAATTTCTCCTGATTAAAAAATAATACATACATACATACAATTTCCTGTGATTTTTATTTTAGCTCCTTTTCCCCACCTTAGTATTTAAAATATAGAGACATGACTTGTGAAAACGTTTATTCTAAGACTACTTGAAATTCACTAAAAGTCCACACTTGCAAACTATAAATACAGTTTCCTCTTTAAAGTATTTTTCTTAAGTAATAGTTTTCCCCAAGTCTATTTTCCTATTGACTCTTGTAAATTTTTGCCTTCAATTACATTGCAGGGGATTGCCCCTTCATCCCCCAAAATTTGGTTATACTTTAAAAGCAATTTAAGTTTTATATTTATAGATTCAATGTCATATGGCAGAACACTATGAGTGGTTTTCAATTTAATGGCTTATATTTGTAAACATTATTTGTCTTGCAATTCAACTCACATCTAGCAAATTGCCTTTTAATGATCTACCTTACAAACAGGTATAGTGTGTGGAGTTACAGAGATTTTTAATAGCTTTGCCTGTGGCATCTTTTTGCAAAGAATGAATTGCAGCTACTGCTTTATTTAAAAGAAAAAAAAGTTACATATTGCAGGTATCCAGATTTTCTATAAACCTAAAAGAATTAAAAATAAGGTGAATAAGAGTAATTTATCATTACTTCCATTAAAACAACCACCAATGCTATGTCTAAAAATAAGATGATTTTGAATCGAATGTCAAAATCAAGTCATACACAGGAAGTAATCTTTAGGGAAGTTAAGTGACCAGGCTGTATGCACCTTGACACTTTTTACATATATATATATATATATGTATATACATATATACACACACACACACACACACACATACATACATATATATATATATTTGTATTTATATATTATTTTGAATTCTACTTCTGTCAATAACAATGCTTGATCATTATTTAATTACTCTGGTCATTAAGAAGAGGCAGTAGCACACTTGTCCCGAAATTCTCAGTGTAAGTTTAAGCTTTGGTAACTTCAGATATATAAACAGTATAACCTTAAACAAAATTGAAAAGTGATATTTCATTTTATTGAGTATTCATCTATTTTTGTAAATTTCTAATAAAAATTATATTTTCACTATTATTAATTTTCATTTTGGTCCCTCAGATTGAAAGTGGTGACATTATCTAAAAAATACAAATTTAAAAAAAAAAAACACACATATTTCAACATCTAAAACTTCAGTTCTTGACTTTTGCTAACTATAGACCTAGGAACGGATCTTAATTCTGGTATTATTTGTAAAAACTTGGAGAAAATATCAATTATCTCAAACAAAAACATTGAACCAATTATACTGCCTTTCAGGTTTCCTGTAAAATTTAATAAAAATATATATGCAGTATCTATGATGGTACCTGAAATTTGGTATTTCTTAACTTTAGGCATTGTAGTTATTTTTGTGGATTATTCATTTGGTATTCTTTCATTTAAAACACATTCGGTAGTTAAAATCAACTAAGGAGAAAGCTGAAATATGTAAATGAAACCCACAATGAAATGTACTATTCAATTAATAATGGACTTTCTAATTACAAACCACACTACATTTCTTTAAGCACAGACCATCTTTTGATATGCAAAGTAATATTGAGACAATCAGTTTAACTTCCACTTTTATTCCTCATCACAATTCAATATAGTGCAGCAAGGTCATTAGGACCCTGGTTTGGGGATCAGACAGAATTGAATTGCATTCTTTGATCTAATACATAATAACTGGGCATCCATGGGCAAATTTCTTAATCCACAATTACCAAAACTCAATTCCCTCAGCTATAATGTCTGGACAATTAAACCCAACACAAATCCATGTATATAATCCAGACCAAATGCAAGTTGGTGCAGCCACTTTGGAAAACAGTGTAAAGATTCCTTAGGAAATTAAAATTAGAGCTATCCTATGACCCTACAATTGCACTACCGGGTATTTACCCCAAAGATACAGATGTAGTGAAAAGAAAGGTCATCTGTACACCAATGTTCATAGCAGCAAGAGCCATAGTCACCAAACTGTGGAGAGAACCAAGATGCCCTTCAACAGATGAATGGGTAAGGAAGATGTGGTCCATATACACTATAGAGTATTATGCCTCCATCAGAAAGGATGAATACCCAACTTTTGTATCAACATGGATGGGACTGGAGGAGATTATGCTAAGTGAAATAAGTCAAGCACAGAGAGTCAATTATCATATTGTTTCACTTACTTGTGGAGCATAAGGAATAACACGGAGGACACTGGGAGATGGAGAGAAGAAGTGAGTTGGGGGAAATTGGGGGAGACAAACCACGAGAGACTGTGGACTCTGAGAAACAAACTGAGAGTTTTGGAGGGGGTTGGATGGGGGGGTTGGGTGAGCCTGATGATGGGTATTATGGAGGGCACATATTGCATGGAGCACTGGGTGAGGTGCAAAAACAATGAATGCTGGAATACTGAAAAGAAATAAAATAAAATAAAATAAAATAGAATAAACAGACTCAATCAACCTAATCCACACTCTATTCAAGTTCCTTCCCAGGCTCCCACACATACCTGGGATGTGAGGTGACTCTTGTTTTCTGGTTCCAGGAGAATGAATGTTTCTCGCCACCAGAATATTAGTACTCAGAAAACTGGGCTTCTTCTGCTCTGTTGGCTGTTTATTTCCAGTCTCCCAAATACTGCAAATCAATAATCGAATTTTTACTGAATGAGTTAATTAATAGCTTTACTCTCCTTATATGTCTAGGTTCTTTAAACTCTGCTGTTCAAAATAAAAATAATCATTATGGAGATTCTCAGCACTTAACAGTATAAGTGACAAAGGACATAAAATCCCAGTGTCTTCTGTCTTATCACAAGAATGTCGGCAGTACAAAGATTTCTTTTCTTACTGTTACAGATTGTCCTCTCACAATGTAGAAGGTAGGAACATGTATAGACCTTTTAAAACAAACACAAACAAAGAAACAAAATATTGTTTTCTTCTTAGATTTGTTGTAAAAATGTCGGGTTGTGGGACAGTATTTATAAAATACTCAGTGCCCATGTGCCTAGTAAGTTCTCAATAAAACGAGTTCCCTTGAAACAGATGGAGTTCCATGCATTTATCAGTCTCTTGCTATTTGGAGATACAAGAATATATATAATATTGGAGTTCACAATCACCAGTCATTCAAAGATGAGGGAATTGAGGATTAGAGAGGTTAGTTAACTTTCTCAGGGACATACAGCTTGTAGGGAATAAACAGAATCAAGACTAAAAGTCAAGCTTCGGTATTCTGGCAACGACTAATGGTTATAAAAGTTGGTGATGCTCACGCTCAATCTGTTATTTATCATCTTAAGAGACTGGAAACCACTCAGACAATGGCGTGAACTACAGTCAGGGAAGCGTGGATTGCTCAGCTATTTCCTAGAGGGATTTTTGCTCTTGGGGGAGAAATGAGTATAGTATTACTCTTTATAAAATATGTTTAAAATATTAATATGGATAGCTTATTATCTCTAACCCTATACATATAAAAATATTTTTCAACTTTTTGTGTACCTGTTCTCACCCTTTTTTTTTTTTTTTTTTTTTTTTTTTACTTCAAAGTCAAAGCTAAATGAAAATACCGATGTGAAGAAGCACATTTGCCGAGAAGACTGGATCTAGGTTAAATAATAGATACCTCATCATCTCTTCACATCCTTTTCGAACAGATTTCTTTGGGGCTAGATAATTATTTGTCATGAGGGGGCTGTTTGGTGCACTGTAGGATGTTTAGTAATAACCCTGGCTTCCATGCACTAAGTGATGGTAGCCTCTCCTCACTTGTGACAACAAAAAAAAGCCTTCTAAAATCTTTGCAAATGTCCCCTCTGAAACAAAATGATGAGAAAATACTTTAGATTATGATTCAAGATTAAACCTAAAGTGATTTTTAAAATTTGGTGTGTGTCAGAATAAGCAGAAAAAAATGATCAAACAACTCTAGCTGGGCCCACCATTGGGAGATTCTGATTGAGTGGGACTGCTGTGGGTCCACACAGTCACTTTTATACTAATCCCCAGGTGATTTGGACACACACACAAGACAGAGAAACAACATCACAGAGAATATGGAACATGTGGCTCCACTATTAGAGGAACACAAAAATAGACTCTCGGTGGCAAAGGCATCACAGGAAGTCTGGTTGGGTTGCTCTGCATTGTCAAGGACACCTGAGCCAGGGAGATATTTGTGCCACCAACGAAGTCTAGGGATGGCTGACATACACACTAATGAGGGCAGACAGAAAAAAACAGTTAGCTCATCCACCCTCAGTGAGCCCATTTCAGGCATGACCCAATATTGTGACATAGAGCCTTGGTTAGAAGTGATGATTATGGGGACGTCTGGGTGACTCAGTGGATTAAGGCCTCTGCCTTCAGCTCAGGTCATGATCCCAGGGTCTTGGGATCAAGCCCCACATCAGGCTCACTGCTCAGCAGGGAACCTGCTTCCCCCCAACCCCCGCCTCTGCCTGTCTCTCTGCCTACTTGTGATCTCTGTCTGTCAAATAAATAAATAAAATATCAGCCAGAATGACATGGTAGTCAAGAACTTGAGAACTTGTACTGGATTTCAAACTTTACCATTTCACTAGCTAAATAACCTTACACAAATTATTTGATCTCTTTCTAAACCTCGGTATTCTCCTTTATTTATAAAATAAGTTATCTGTGGTAGACAGTATAATGCCCTCCCCCCAACATATATTGAATTCTGAATCCTCAGAACCTGTGAATATGTTACCTTACATGTTAAACAAAATGTTGCAAATGTGATTAAGGATTTTGAGATATCAAGATTATACTGGATTCTTTGAGTAGGTCCAATGTAACCACAAGCACTCTTCTAAGAAGGAGATTCTGACTATTGAAGAGGAGAAGGTGATATGATAAGGGAAGCAGATATGAAGAGTGGTGTGACCAGAAGCCAAGGAATGCCAGTACCTCCTAGAATTTGGAAGAGGCAAAGAAGGGATTCTTTTCTGGAGCTCCCAGAAGGTATTGGCCTTGCTGACATCTTGATTTTAGCCTCATGGGACTCGCTTCAGGTTTCTGACCTCCAGAACTTTAAGAGATAAATTTGTGTTATTTTAGGCCATCAAGATTATGGTAATTTATTATAGTAGCAATAGGGAACTAATGTATTATCTCATTGGATTGCTATGAGAATTGAGTTAATACATATAAAGCATTTAGGAAGAATGCCTGTTACACAGGAAGCATTAATGTGTTCACTTTTATTATCTATAATGATTGCATGTCTCTAAATCACAATTTTGTTCTAAATAATCTATGATTACTAACTTATTCCATTATGGTTTCTCAGTAAACATATCAATGGCTTACATAGTGGAACACATAAAGTCTACATGATTCTGTCTTACCTGTTCCAATAGGCCCAGAACTTCAAAGGCTTGGAAATTTTGATCCAAATTGTATTAGCTCATTTTTCATCTGAATGGAGATAAAGTTTTTATTTGTGAAATGTACAATTTATAATGTGTTCCTAATTCAAACTATAAAATTAAATTCTATAAGTACATTCTTTTTATTTTTGCTTAAAAATGAGTCCGGTTAGAATTTATGTTGGAGAAGATTTTCTTTCTTAAAATTTATCTTATGTTTCATCTTTCAGAAATTTGTCACGTAAACAAATCATATGCATTTTAAATAGAAAACAAAATAAATAACTTCTTACTCTCTTGTCTTTATACAAAAAAGCTTCTTGATCTGATGGTGAAATTACTATATAGTCCTTTCTAGTTCCATAAAATAGTTCAGCTAATTTCCTTTTAATATGTTCAATTTAAAAAACATTTTTTCATATGGTACTTTATTTGCATCATTTTCATAGGGCAGGTAAGGAAGGCATTTACTATTAGTCCTATTTTATAAGTAAGAAAATTGAGGCAAAAGGATTTTAATGACTTACTTCATGCTACCTCCTTACTCAATAGTAGAGAAAAGGTTATACATTAGCTCTTCTGATTCTTAATTCAACTTTTTTGATGTTTTTGATATAATTGGTTAGATTTTTCAGGCCAAGAGGAAGAAACACAATAGGATTACCTTTTTGAATTCAGTGCAAGGAAACCAATGTAATGCAGAAAAGAATGTATGGCTTTAGCAGCACAATCAGCACAATTCCTAGCCTCAAGCTATAGAACAAGAAGAGACCTCACAGAACCCCAGGGAAGCTCTTCAGCACTGTATGTGTTAAAGGCCTGTGCTGACTGACCACACCATCTTGCCCTACCAATGTTCTTTACATGGAGAATTTTCAATGACTCTTTCGAGTCCTATTAATTATGAGCTCCATATTCTTAAAACACTCTGAGAGAAAGCACTGATATGATAATGTCAGCCCATAGCTACTCACCTCTGGCTTGTTCCAACTACCCAGGACAATCCATTGTGGCTGTGGCAATAGATGATTTCTTTTCAGGGATCTAGCTCTCTTAGAACTCAGTGAGTGAGTGAACCTGTATGGGTCCAAAGCACCTACGTGTAGCAATTACTAAGGATAAAAGCACATTTCTTTTCCTCTGTTCAGAACTTTACTGCATGACACTGTGCCATTGATTTATGTACATAAATACTTTAATTCTTAGATCAAGGAAAAATGAGAAAGATTGTTGTAGAACACATATTGTCATTTAAAACAAGATTAGGCAGTGTATTTTTAAAACTTTTATACAAGAGAAACACATTTCAGATATAGGGTGAAAATGCTTTTAGTATTCCATAAGCATGTCAGATTTAATGCATAATCTTCCTGACTTTTTAATAACTATGTCATGTCTACTGCTGGTAATTATCAAATAAAGTGAACACCTCATTTAACCCTCTTAGCATAATCATGGAAACAAAATGACACCCATGCTAACATATCTGTTATTTGGTAGTTTATACCCTCACATTTTTTAAAGCAAACATCAAATGGAAATTTGACACTCCTATTTTTTTTTCTTGTGATGGTTCCTTGTTGGTTTAATCAAAACAATGTACTTCAGAAGGATTTTCCATTTTTCAAGGGAAATATTAAATATTCATTGAGAGAGTTTTCTTCATTTGTGAAGGATTACTCAATACACTGTCATGACAATTTCACATAACGAAAGACATTGCTTTAAATAATGGAACACAGTCACCCACAGCAAGTGCAAACAATTCAGAAATTTCACCCCTTTATCTCACCAGTTTTCACTCGTGTTTTCCTTCCCTGTTACTCCCCTAAAAATAGATCCAGAAACCTAAGTTCTGGATGTTAATGCCTGCTCTGGGAAATTCTGCATCAATTTTTTCCTCCCTCTCTTATATTTTTAATCCCTGTTCCATTGCCTTCCTATTCTAAATTGAAGAAGAAGTCACCCTTTGGCTTTATCTGTTTCTCAAAGGACACACCTTCAACATCATTTGTAGAACTCAGAGCAATATCTTCAGCTGTAAAAATAACCACTGACTGGACTATATGTTAGCACTGATCTTTCCTTCGTTCTTACATTTCATTTATTTTATGGCTCATTTTAAACTGTACCTGAAAGAGGAAGGAGAAAATATACTTGATGTTCTTTTCTGTTTTAGTTGCTCCTTTACATGCCTTCCATTATTTCCAGAGCTTCTGAGTTTTCCATCTGTGATTTTGTGACTCATAAGAAATCTATATTTGGCCATTCAGATGACCAAAATATATTTCTCATATGTATCTGGTCTTGGTCCATAGTTCCAGGTTCACAGCTCCTAAAACCCTTGAAAATTCCTGTGATATGGACCATATGTTGTCTTTTGTTATTTTAATGAGTGACCTTTCGGAACCCCTTGGGTAAGCTAAGGATGGAGGCTGGTTGCCAGAAGATCTAACCAAGTGACTACAGGGTTGGAACCCTAAGTCCCACCTCCCTGAACTCTGAGAAATCAATCACCAATGGCTAATGATTTGATCAGTGATGACTATGCAGTGAAGCCTCCATAAAAGCCCCAAAGTACTGGGTTTAGAGAACTTCTGGATTGGTGAACACGTGGAGATTCAAGGAGAGTGGCCTGCCTAGAGAGGGCATGGATGGTCTGTGCCATTTCCCCATCCCCTTTCCTGTGCATCTCTTCTCCTGGGCGTTGATTTGTATTTTTTAACCATATTCTTTAATTAACTGGTAAATGTGTTAAAGTGATTCCCTGAGTTCTGTGTGTCTCCATTAAATTAAAAGAACCTAAGGAGAAGGCCCTTGGAACCTCCAGTCGATCAGAAGCACCGGTGACAGCCTGGGGCTTGTGACTGGCCTCTGAAGTCGGGTTGGGTGCAGGTCAGCCTTGTAGGACTGAACCCTTAACCTATTGCTTCTGATAGTATCTCCGAGTAGATAGTGTTAGAATTGAGCCATAAATTTGCACACTTGCTGATATCTGAGAAATGGTTGGTACTCTGCGTGGGGAAACTTCCCTTACCTTTCTCACATCAGAAATGGGTCTGGGGACTGGAAAAGACAATCATTAAATGAGATACCTTTCACTTGATGCATCTTTACATTTTATAAACTCATCTATGACCCATACCAAGCTATACTTCGATATGGAGTCCTGGTTATATATGCTGAAAATTCTGCTCTTCTTACATCTGTGCATCGGAAGCAGTGCAGCTCAGTGAAGAAGAGCATGGAGGTTAAGATGCTTATGTTCATATATCTCCTTTGATAATATATCAGCTACATGACTGTGACTGCTTAAGATTTCAGAGGTTAGGGACGCCTGGGTGGCTCAGTTGGTTGGGCCGCTGCCTTCGGCTTGGGTCATGATCCTGGGGTCCTGGGATCAAGTCCCGCATAGGGCTCCTTGCTTGGCGGGGAGCCTGCTTCTCTCGCTGCCTGTGCCTGCCTCTCTGCATGCTTGTGTGTACTCTCTCTCTCTCTCTCTGGCAAATAAATAAATAAAAATAAATCTTAAAAAAAAAAAAGAGAATTAGTTTAAGATTTCAGAGGTTAGAGTTGTATATCAGAGATAATGTCTATAGTTTGAGTAAATATTACACTTTAAAACAGAAGCACAGATATACTCCTACATAAGTGAATACTCATTGAAGATTGGCTTAAGCAAAGTTTGTTTAAGTGAGAGCTGTAGATCTATGAAGTCTGGGTGCAAAATAACAAGTTCAAATTTCCTGTGAGGCTTCTCAATGCTTCAGAATCAAAATCTACATGAAATCTTTTGAATTATAAATGTCATGCATGGTATTATAGAGAAACGGTTGTTCTTCTACAGACCTCCTTTACAGGTCTGTAAAATTACCATTTGGGACTCCATTTTATATTAGATGTATCTTTACATTCAGGTATTTTTCAAGAAACTAGAAGTACTTATCTGCTTTAATTATCCACTACCGTTTTTCCATTCTGAAACATTAAATTATTTTTGACAGTGGATACCTAAAACATAAATCAAACATCTTTTAGAATTTATGGTATTCAATACTACTTAAAAATAATATCAGTGTTGGGGCGCCTGGGTGGCTCAGTGGGTTAAAGCCTCTGCCTTCGGCTCAGGTCATGATCCCAGGGTCTTGGGATCGAGCCCCGCATCGGGCTCTCTGCTCAGCAGGGAGCCTGCTTTCTCCTTTCTCTCTGCCTGCCTCTCTGCCTACTTGTGATCTCAAATAAATAAATAAAATCTTAAAAAAAAAAAATAATATCGGTGTCTTGGGGTATATTTTGCCTCTCCTTTTAACTGTAATATAATTTAATTAATGATTTCTTGGGGGGCTACTTTCCCACATATGCATGACTATACAGATAGGTATACATATTAGAAGGTTCAGCTAACTTTGAACATTTGCTATACTAAAAATGAATTTAAGTGGTATATTTTGTTTTATTTTTAACACTAATATAATTAATTTCTGTAAGTAAACATAATTTACAATATTCATCATTTCCAATAATGAATCAATATCAACACAAGTTTTGTGATTATTTCCTGGAATTCTAGATTGTTTTGAATTGGAAGAACTTTTGTTAATTAGCAGATCTGACTCTCTAGTTCTAAAGCTGGAAATACTAAAAGCTTGGAGAATTAGAGAAAAATGTCCCAGAGTCAAGCTCTATTCTAGATGCGGTCTGGGATCTGACTACATCATCATTTTCTCTCTCTCTCTCTCTCTCTTTTTTTGAAACCAATTTTGTTCCAATATTTTTACATGTTCTTCCAACCTAAATAATTAATTTCCTCTAGAGAATAACACTTAGTTTCTGCTGTTTGAGTACATTGCAAGTTATCCATTGTGAAAATGGATTTAAGAAAACTCCATTCTCATCAAAAATGCCTAATGATTGCAGTTCTCCAAGTTACTTTAACATGAGCAGTCTAAAACTGACATCAACCAGATTTACTGTTACTCAAAAAGGGGGGGAAGCCTCTAAAATTTAAAGTGCTACTCTTGTAGATTTAAAAAATGCTGTCTCTGCTGCCAACAAGTTTTAGATTTCAGATGATTTACCTTTGAGAATGACTAAGGATCAATATGAGAGCTGAAAGAGTACAGAATGAGTGAAATAGTGCAGGGGGGGGGCGCTGAAAGAAACATTATAGAAAAACAAGAACATCTGTAGTATGGGGGAAAAAAATAAATCATGGGCCGATAAAAGAGTCTTTGAGTACCAAATTGAGAGACCTGTTCTTTTGGATTAAAAAAAAAAAAAATATGAATTAAAGGAACAACTCACACATTTTCTTCACCATAAAAAAAAATAGTAATAATAAACCAAAAAAAATTTAAAAAAAAATCTTGCAAGCAGATTATGAAGTGAACATGTCTCCCAAATGGTAATACAAGTATATTAGCCATCCTGGGAGTGGAGTTAATAAATAAACTGTTGTATCCAGTGAACAGTAGGAAATTCCCTGTGCTCCCTCTGCACCTTCATTAGCCACACTCCCAACAAATTTCTCAGAAGGAACAGTGCAAAATTAGCTATGTTTTAAAAGAAAACCCAAAAGGTAGGCTTATCTCCATCTTTCATAATGTATACATTTTAACATCTTCAGAAAACTTTCCAGGTCCTTAATACTCATTTCTCAAAGCGACATGCCCTTTAATCTCTGCTAGCTGGTGTGTTTATTTTGCCCATTCTCTAGTGAACAGCCAGACCTTTCCATATTTAGGTTTACAGAATTTGGACCTAAACTGTATTTGATTCTCTATTCAGATAAACCTCTGAGACATATATACGTCATTCAAGAGAACTCCTCACCTCCAACTCTTGCTTATAGTGATTACTGCTATTAAATCTGAATTTTCAGCAAATTTGACCAACAGCTTCTGAAATCTCAAGATCCATTATCTCTTTCTGAAATGCCTTACATGGACAATTGTGTTCAAAATTGAATTGTCACAGTTACTATTAGCCAAAAATTGTAAATACCTACATTTCATGTAGTATAAATCCAAGTATAATGACAGAGAATTTGGAATTTTGTATTCTATGTGGTATTAATTGGATAAAATTAAATGTTTATTTTTATTTAAAGAGAATAGACTTAAAAATCTGGAAACACAGAATACATAATTTTATCTTGCAAAACCATTTTGTAATGTAGCCATTTGTTACGCACATCCATCTATTCCCAACTTCATCTCCACCCTGAACTGATATATGGGGTACATCTATGTACAGAGATATTTAAAAGAATTTAGCAGACTTCAAAAACATAATCAACTTAAAATTTCTTGGAGTTACTCTGACGCAGTCTCCTTTCATATATGGGAAATCCGCATTGAAGATTCCTGACAAAAACATATCCAACCTCTTAAATAAATCAAATGAAAAGGAAAGCAGAAATATTTTAGGCCTCTTAAATTGTAAAAAAATTCACATCTAGAATCATTTTCATTTTATTATTCTAAAATCTTTGAAATTTATGACCATTGGTCTTAGAGAAGTCCCTTGAAGGAATCTGGAATATCTGTTTCCTTTTTGATTTGCTTGTCTTTCCAATGTTTGGAATACTTCTCTGCTTTAAGTATCATGTACTCTATATATTATGACTTCCAGTCTTAATCAACATTGGCTAAGGCATCATGCCCAGAATTTTTCATATTATTACTTTCCTTCAGTCCTATAAATCTAGGATATTCATGAGTTTTTAAATATTATACATAATATTTATATATAACATTTTATAGATGAAGCTGAGTTTTAGAGAAATCAAACAACCTTTAAAGAAGTTTATGAATTCATATTCTGACTGAATGGTATTAAACTCTGTATTACATCATTATCTTCAGAAATGTACTGAACATTGTGAAGATAGCAATAAAATGAAATTTTTATATGCCAAATACTATGTTAGGACATGATAAACAGTGTAAGTATAGAAAGATTTTTACCTACTCTGAACTTGATGTTCTACTTCTGGGATTCAGTTTTACCACCTCTACTTTGCATTATATTAACCTTCACTTGAAATAAAGTTAAGAATATAATGGTTAAATGTATAATATTACAAATTAGAACAATGCTGGGGTTCAATGGTCTGTTCTATCATGTTAGAAATATGTTTAAATATCATAACTGTCAGTGTCTTGTGACTATAGGAAATAAGCATTCATAAACTGTTGATGGACAAATTGGTATGGTTTTCTGAAAAATATTTATTATATATTCCATGTTAATTATATTAAAATGTTTACACCAAACTTGTGTGTAGATAGCTGAGTAAGCTCATATTTTGGTTCTATATATCAGTGCTATCAATGCATAGATTGGTAGAAAAATTAAAATGAGATTATAAAAAGATATCCTTGTCAGACTTACATAAGATAGTCATTTCCAGAATTTAGGAAAGGGAAATATAGAACATGATTGTTCTATACAAAATATAGAACATGATTGGGGCTATAATTGCATACCCACTTGATAGAAAAGAAATAGCCAGGGAAGAGACAAAAAGTTTATGTTCAGGAAGCTATAAAGAGAACAATTGGCAAAAGCCACACCTTTTGTTTTCCTATAGTCATCTTAATTAGGTCCATTTCATAAGTTAAGTGTAACATATAAAAGTGAATTCAGTTAAACTACCTCTTTATTTTTTTAGTCTACAGTCACATTTAAATTTGAAGTAACACGTTGAGAGCCCTTTCATTGTTTTTCAAAGAAAAGTGAAATAGATGGAACACAATATCAAATAGTATCTTGCCAAGTGTAGCATTTATGTCTGTAACGTTTAAATTATCACCTCCTGACATTGTCTCCCCCCAAAAATAAAACTTTCAACTACAGTCTACTAATTCATAGGCCAGACAACATAAAAACTCAAAGACATGAGTAATTTTAGAGACAATATATAAATAGAATTCTAGATCAGCAATTTCAGGAGATTAGCAAATAGTATGCTGGTTTACCTGCTACGCCCATTAATCCCTTACAGAATTATTATTTACTGACTTATCTAATGGACATGAAAACACATTAAGCTGAACTCTTAAGGAATCTTTATGGTTCCAATTTATGAAACACCATCAACATTTCGTTCAAACCAGAGCACTTAGGCAAAGACATGAAATCTTTATTGGAAAGAATACCCTTTGAAAACAATATGTGGTTTATCAAGAAACTAGATTTCACCAATAATAAAATGATGGAGATATTTGTTACAAAAACTAAAACTCTAGTAAAGTTGAATATTTTCTAGGGAAAATTAAGAGGTTTTTTTAATCATGCAGATAACACTTTAAGGAACCTCAGGCTCTAAATAAATTTTTATTTGCATTATAGAGAAAAGGTTTATAGTAAATAACAAAAATGTCCCTATACCACACATATTTTTCTCTCAATATTTCATTTTACATGGTATTTCAAGTTAGTTTATCAACATAATCAAAGCTTCATTTCTCTAAACAACTACTACATAATTTATGAAATAAAGAAAAATGAAACAAACTAAAAAGGTAGCTCATACATGCTTTTAAAATTCAATCCATTAAAACAGTGACACTAATACTTTAAACTGTCTTATATGGCAGTTTTTTATACATACAGTTTAAAAGTAAAATAACTATAAAATTTCTTATGAAAAAAAGTCGTCTCTGCCACCCACTCCCTCTGTCCCTCTCTTCTAAGGTCTCATTTCATTTAGCTCCCTATTTTTTTGACTACATCTCTTTATGTCTAAATTATGTGATTGTATTTTGATTTTCTTAGGTTTAAATATTACTGATTTCCAACGTAGAAGATGAAGAATTAATTCCATGTTTCCCTCCCAGCACCTACTTTAATGCTCTCATCCTTTCAATTCAATTACATGATAATTTGTGGTAGACCAATGTTTACTTTATGAACACAAAGCAAATCTTATTCCTAAATAACTATGTAGCAAAGAATGCTTACTTTGACTTTTTACTAAACATTTTCCCATTATTCCTGTAATTTTTTAGTACCCTTCTTTATTTTTTTTTCACTCAGTTTTCAAAGTATACTTTCTACTACACTCACTCATGTCAAAATCACTTCTTAAAACATGGAAACCATCACATATTCCATCAATTTCATCTTTTTAAAGTCCTCTCTTGGAACACTTGGGCTGGTCTGTTCTGGACTAGTTGTTCTCTACACCAACTGCACAGCTGGCATCTTGAAATTTCCTGGGGCCTCCATTAGATCTCTAGTTTATGTATCCTAAGGTAGCCTTTTCTTTCCTTTGTTCCTTTGTTTTAGTGGAAAACATTTGTCAGAACCATCTAAAAAAGGGCAAATCATAAAAAAAAAAATTTGAGGATGTTAGATAAAAATGTCATTCCTTCCTGATGCATGTTGGGGTATTAATGTTTTCAAACATATTCTCAGTTGAAGATAATTTTGATTCAACATTTTGAAGGCACTGTCTCATTGCTTTTGGCTTCTGGTGTAACAATGAAGGAAACTGTAGCCATTATGTTTCCTTATCATTTGTATGTTACTATTTTTTCCCACATCTTATAGAATTTTCTCTTTGTCCATAATGATCTGAAATTTCATGTGCTTTGATGTGATTTTACTTTCAAACATGTGCTGGGCATGCCAAATTATGTATTTGTTTGGGGAAAATTTTGTTTTAATTATTTTATGTGTGATATTCTGGGTTCTTTTGTTCTTGGGTTTTTGTTGTTGTTGTTGTTTGTTTGTTTGTTTTGTTTTGTTTTTCCCCAGAAATAGCATATATGCAGCTATTGGGTTTCCTGGAGTAGAACTCTAATGATCATACCATCTCCTTATGTTCCTTATTTTTATAATTTGCTCTCTTTCAAGGAGATTTCTCCAACTTTATATTCTAATATATCTGTTACTTTTATTAATTCTGCCATCCCTGCTCTAATTTTCTATGGTTGGTTCAATTATCAGAGTGTCTTTTTATCTTTTAAATAATAACTTTGTTGCATGGTTGCAATGCAATATCTTTTGACTCTGTTATCAATGTTATTTTTTTTTCAAGCCTTTCCATTCTTTGAATAATTTCTACTTCATCCAAATTGTTTTCTTTTTGTTTTATTCTCTTTCCTTTAGAGGTTTCCCTCAGATATCTGGTAATCCTTCATTGTTTGCTTGCATTTAAAGTGAGGGATAAATAACGGATTTTAAACTCTGAGCTTGTGGATGTATCTTGTCTTCTGAGAGCCTCACTCTAGGGTAATGTGATTGGCCTATTTAGTTGGGGAAACGCACCTATCAGGGTCTTTGTGTCTTTGGAGCTCATTAGATATCCCAGTGGAGAATTTGGCAATTTCCTATCTGTAGAGAAAAGATATGTTTGCTGCCAATTGGGGGATTGTGTAGAATTGTGTTTGGGTATTTCAGAAAATGGAATACTTAATTAGATACTTAATCCTACTGTATCAATAGAGCCTAATTAGGAGACAGAAACCACAGAGTAATCTGAACAGGGTATGTAATATATAATTAATTATTCACTACAAAGTGTAAAGAAAATTCCAAAGAATATCCTTTGGCAGAGGGAGAGACCCAAAGAAGGGACAAACTTGGAAGATGGGCCCCTTGTCAAGTCTGGAGTTCATATCTCATTGGAGACAGTATGGTTGCAGCCCTACTGGATAATGGAGAATTTGACTTGCTCTAGGCCAGAACTAGTTTACAGTTGCTGGCCAAACAGGAAAACATACTTCTGGGGTATAGGTGGCTGAGTCTGGTGGGCAGGGAACCACAGCCAAGACTGGTAAGCAAGTAACATACCTTCTTGGTACAGGCAGTTGGAAAACTGAGGTCAGAAGAGGCAAACAGGAAACACACCTCTAAGGTACCGGTGAGTGAAGCATCAAAAATGACCTCTGGGATCACTGGGGTGGACTCACTAGGAATTTACCCAGGAGAGTGCTGCTGAAACTTCACTGGGGATGAGTATCACTGCACATCTGCCTCATCGGCTGCTGATAGCTATGTCATAAGAGAAAAAAGAAGCAAATGAAAGTGTATCAGGACCAAGGTCATGATGAAGGGATGGAAGTGTGTCCATGGCTGATACTTTGTGGGAAGTTTATTGGTGTGTCACATCAGATCTCATCCCATTGGCTCGAACTTAGTCATATTACTCTTCTTAACTATAAGAAAAGCAGGAAACTTGTCAGCTTGCCCAGGAAGAAGAGAAAATGGGTTTGATGATTACTAAACAATATGTGTCATACCAGGATTGTATAAAACTTCTTCGATCTTATTTGATATCAAACTAATTGCCTACAACTGTTTGATTTTAAGTGATGTATATTAGCTCTGTAATATTTCTTAATTCAAGTTTATGAAGTTTATTATCTAGAAATAAAGAAATCTTATCACTGTTTCTCTCCAATTATTGCATTGTCAATAGAACTTTGACCTGAGTATCCATACGATATTATGATAAAGTCAATTTTATATTAAACACTGTCTCTCAATATTGTGACTTCTATGTCAAGAGAAGTCATGGGTTGAATGAGAAAAATAAACTGTAAATCTCATTACATTGCCTCTTGTAGTCCTTCGTTACCAAACCCATTAGTTTTCCACAGAGAAAATTGCTGCTGAGTATCCAATTGCTACAGGTCTGATGAATTGATTTATTTCCATGAGCATTCATGAATGCTCATGTGGTATAAAGTTTTAAGTGCTAACACTAGTGCCAAACAAAAGTGAGAATAGTATTGTTGAACAGAGCAGAGGAACTAGTTCCTAGGAACTCATCAAATAAAAATGAGAATTAATGAGACAGCAAATTGAGATTCCCTGGAAATCACATCTCCATGATTTTGTTTTAAGGCAAGAGGAGTTAATGTCAGTCACAGCTACTTCAGTAAAGAAAAGGGGATCTGTTCATTTAGCCATTTAAGGCCAATGTGGTTGACTTCTGCCTCTTGTCAGGGGAGGAGTACTATGGTTTCCTTTAATGTTCTAGTTAATATTTCATCTTCTAATGAAAAGAGCTTACTAAAATTTTCCTAAAATCTCACTGCAGATTGGATGTTGTAGAGGCAAAATTAGATTCAAAAACCATTCATCTCAAAATCTGCGTTATAAAGTTTTGCACTTCTTTGTCTGCAAAAACAAAGCAGTATAAAGGTACTAAATCTAAGCTTTGGTATTAAATTTTTAACAAGTTTCTTCCACTTACAATGAGATACTGAAATAATTAAAGGCTGACAAATATATATTTAATATTCTTCTCTTCTATGAGTATGTTCTTCAAGTACTCCTTGCAAGTAATGCTGGAAAATACAGTTATACAGTGATCATCTCCATATGTGCTCCTTTATGATGGTTCTTGGTTCTCAAAAGGCACCAATTTTATTGTTTTGTATGTGTATTACAGAGCAACTTGAGCTTCAGTGATTCTTTCAAACAGATTATTTGCCAAACTTTACTCATCATTATCTGATGAGTATAACTCATCATAACTGTATACATATCCCAGGTTAGAGTTGAGAAGCTTTTCTTTAGTCACCTTTTTCTTGCCTGACCCTAGAATCTCCAATGACCTTTTCTTGCCCAAAACATAAATATAGTCAAGATCGGTCAATACTGGTCTCCTCACTGATCCAGAGACACAAAATATTTATCTCTAGTGCCATGGTTTTGCTCATGTCATTCCTAGACCAGAAATGCCCTAATTAACTTTTTCCTGATCATTAAATGTTATTCCAACCAAGCCATGGTTGAATTCTTATAAGTTTCATGGAGATTTCTAAGGTTTCTGTAGGCCACAACCCTCTATCCATCCGCTTTTCTTTTGTTGTATTGAATTTGTCTCCAGTGATATTTATGCTTTCATCCTGCTTATAGATCTTTACTATAATAGCATGCTGTTAAATTGCTAAATATTTTTAATATTAAAAATTATAGCATGGAAAATCTTATTGTATATTAAAGAATCATGGAAGTTGGAGACAATTTGAATTGATAAGACTTTCTATAGTATAGGGCGCCTGGGTGGCTCAGTGGGTTAAAGCCTCTGCCTTTGGCTCAGGTCATGATCTCAGAGTCCTGGGATAGAGCCCCACATCGGGCTCTCTGCTCAGCAGGGAGCCTGCTTCCTCTTCTCTCTCTGCCTGCCTCTCTGCCTACTTATAATCTCTGTCAAATAAATAAATAAAGTCTTAAAAAAGAAAGACTTTCTATAGTATAGATTTGATTATTTCTGTCCAAAACTGAAAAATTTCCATGAACTTATCAATTTCTGAAAAATCATCCGATTTTTCTGCACAGTATTAAATACCTGAAACTCAAAATACTTGAGTACATCCTATCAAATATAATACTTATATAACAAATACTTTATTTCTTCAATATGTGGTGATCTTGTCATAAACGATAAAGATCAATGATGTGATTTTTAAAATTGGTAAGTATGTGAATAGATAGTTCATAGAAAGTCAAATAAAATGACTCAGGCTGCTTTTTTTTTTTTTTAAAGCTTAATCTTAACCTTAATGGAACTATAGAAAACCAAAACAGAAGTAAAATACCATTATTTTTTTGAGTTATTAGAAAATATGATGTCAAATATCATAAATATGCAAATATGGTGTCAAATAACATAAAATTTTATAGGTGGAAAATATGTGTGAAAGATTCACACATTGCTGGTATATTGGTCATTTGCGAACTAAAAGCAGACATACCCCCAGTCCTTGTACAAAAAGGTATCAATAAGAATAATGTTGAAGATCATTTCAGTTCCTTCTTTATATCTTCTCTACATCTTTAAGAGCATGCTCAGACCATATATAAGGAAATCCAAAAGTGCTAGAGAGATAAGGTGATGGGCTGGATGAGGAGTTGTGCTATGGCTTCCCAGCCCCTGATTTGGAATAACTAAGGAATGTTCTACTCCCTGCACCAGAGTTCCCAGCAAGACTGAGTTTCAATGGCCCACAACAACCATGTTTCCTAAACATGGATTCTTTTTTGTTACTTCTTGTCCTGTGTTTCTGGCATCCTTATCAAACAAACTATTTGACTTAAGAACTTTTCTTAGGTTCTGTTTCTGGTGGAACCCAAATTGGGAAAGATTCACTGCAACCTTGTCTCTAAAGGGAAATAATTTGGGAAACATTTAAATGCTTCTCTGTAAAGAATGGCTGAGCACATTAAAGTACATAATTTTAACAGAGTAGGATGTTTCCTTTCAAACAAATGAAATAGGTCTCTATATACTGATAACAAACAATATCTAAGCTATGATTCTAGGTTTTAAAAAGCATGTAAAATAAGATCGTATTTAGGTTTATATAATCCCATCCTATCTCAAGTAAAATAATAAAGAATTGGTAATAATAGTTATCTCAGATACTAGAACCTGGAGGCTGTAGGATATAAATAAGGGGAATTCAATATTTTCTGTAGACCCTTTTGTGCCTTTGATTTTTATTCCATGTACATTTGTGCCTGTTCAAAAATTGAATAACAAAATCTCAAAAAATAGGATAACTTTCTGTCTGTGCCATTGTAAGTTGAATTTCATCTGTTCATAAGACCTTGAGAAAATTGACCTTGATAAGAAGAATAAATATATATTCCAAAGCTATTCTGCTAAGATTCGATTATTCCTTAGTAAATTTCAATTTGAAGTTTTAAATGTAAGACATATTTCATAGACAGTTTACTCTGCATGGCTGGTCACGAAAACAAAACAAACAAACAAACAAAAATTAAACAACACCAGTGGGAGGAGTCAAGATGGCCGAGAAGTAGCAGGCTGAGACTACTTCAGGTAGCGGGAGATCAGCTAGATAGCTTATCTAAAGATTGCAAACACCTACAAATCCAACGGGAGATCGAAGAGAAGAAGAACAGCAACTCTAGAAACAGAAAATCAACCACTTTCTGAAAGGTAGGACTGGCGGAGAAGTGAATCCAAAGCGACGGGAAGATAGACCGCGGGGGGAGGGGCCGGCTCCCGGCAAGCGGCGGAGCAACGGAGCACAAAATCAGGACTTTTAAAAGTCTGTTCCGCTGAGGGACATCGCTCCAGAGGCTTAACCGGGGTGAAGCCCACACAGGGTCAGCGTGGCCTCAGGTCCCGCAGGGTCACAGAAGGATCAGGGGTGTCTGAGTGTCGCAGAGCTTACAGGTATTAGAACAGGGAAGCCGGCTACAGAGACAGAGCCGAGGAGTGAGCTCTAAGCTCGGGGTTACCTTGAACTGGTCGCAGGCTCGGTCAGCTCGGAGCACAGCCAGAGGCCAGGGTGACGGGAGTAATTGGGCGCTGTTCTCTAGGGCGCACTGAGGAGTGGGGCCCGGGGCTCTCGGCTCCTCAGGGCCGGAGACCGGGAGGCCACCATCTTCATTCCCGCCCTCCGGAACTCTACGGAAAGCGCTCAGGGAACAAAAGCTCCCGAAAGCCAACCCGATCGGATTACTCAGACCGGCCTGGGTAAGGGCGGTGCAACTCCACCCGGGGAAAAAGACACTTGAGAATCACTACAACAGGCCCCTCCCCCAGAAGATCAACAAGAAACCCAGCCAGGACCAAGTTCATCTACCAAGGAGTGTAGTTTCAATACCAAGGAGAGCAGCGGAATTCCAAAGGAGGAGAAAGCAAAGCACGGAACTCATGGCTTTCTCCCCATGATTCTTTAGCCTTGCAGTTAATTTAAATTTTTTTTCTTTTTCAATTTTTTTTTCTTCTTCTGCTAAATTATTTTAACTTTTACCCTTTTCTTTTTTAACCTTTTTTAACTAGTTTATCTAATATACATATATATATATATATATATATATATTTGTTTTTTTTTTTTTTTTTTTTTTTATTTTTTTTCTTTTTTTTTTTGTTTCTTTTTTTTTTTTTTTCTTTCTGAACCTCTTTTTATCCCCTTTCTCCCCCCTAATGATTTGGGATCTCTTCTGATTTGGCTAAAGCATATTTTCCTGAGGATGTTGCCACCCTTTTAGTATTTTACTTGCTCCTTCATATACTCTTATCTGGACAAAATGACAAGGCAGAAAAATTCACCACAAAAAAAAGAACAAGAGGCAGTACCAAAGGCTAGGGACCTAATCAATACAGACATTGGTAATATGTCAGATGCAGAGTTCAGAATGACGATTCTCAAGGTTCTAGCTGGGCTCGAAAAAGGCATGGTAGATATTAGAGGAACCCTCTCGGGAGATATAAAAGCCCTTTCTGGAGAAATAAAAGAACTAAAATCTAACCAAGTTGAAATCAAAAAAGCTATTAATGAGGTGCAAACAAAAATGGAGGCTCTGACTGCTAGGATAAATGAGGCAGAAGAAAGAATTAGCGATATAGAAGACCAAATGACAGAGAATAAAGAAGCTGAGCAAAAGAGGGACAAACAGCTACTGGACAACGAGGGGAGAATTCGAGAGATAAGTGACACCATAAGACGAAACAACATTAGAATAATTGGGATTCCAGAAGAAGAGGAAACAGAGAGGGGAGCTGAAGGTATATTGGAGAGAATTATTGGAGAGAATTTCCCCAATATGGCAAAGGGAACAAGCATCAAAATCCAGGAGGTTCAGAGAACCCCCCCCAAAATCAATAAGAATAGGTCCACACCCCGTCACCTAATAGTAAAATTTACAAGTCTTAGTGACAAAGAGAAGATCCTGAAAGCAGCCCAGGAAAAGAAGTCTGTAACGTACAATGGTAAAAATATTAGATTGGCAGCAGACTTATCCACAGAGACCTGGCAGGCCAGAAAGAGCTGGCATGATATATTCAGAGCACTAAACGAGAAAAACATGCAGCCAAGAATACCATATCCAGCTAGGCTATCATTGAAAATAGGAGGAGAGATTAAAAGCTTCCAGGACAAACAAAAACTGAAAGAATTTGCAAACACCAAACCAGCTCTACAGGAAATATTGAAAGGGGTCCTCTAAGCAAAGAGAGACCCTAAAAATAGTAGATCAGAAAGAAACAGAGACAATATACAATAACAGTCACCTTACAGGCAATACAACGGCACTAAATTAATATCTCTCAATACTTACCCTGAATGTTAATGGGCTAAATGCCCCAATCAAAAGACACAGGGTATCAGAATGGATAAAAAAACAAAACCCATCCATATGTTGCCTACAAGAAACTCATTTTAAACCCGAAGACACCTCCAGATTTAAAGTGAGGGGGTGGAAAAGAATTTGCCATGCTAATGGACATCAGAAGAAAGCAGGAGTGGCAATCCTTATATCAGATCAATTAGATTTTAAGCCAAAGACTATAATAAGAGATGAGGAAGGACACTATATCATACTCAAAGGAACTGTCCAACAAGAAGATCTAACAATTTTAAATATCTATGCCCCTAACATGGGAGCAGCCAACTATATAAACCAATTAATAACAAAATCAAAGAAACACATCGACAATAATACAATAATAGTAGGGGACTTTAACACTCCCCTCACTGAAATGGACAGATCATCCAAGCAAAAGATCAACAAGGAAATCAAGGCCTTAAATGACACACTGGACCAGATGGACATCACAGATATATTCAGAACATTTCATCCCAAAGCAACAGAATACACATTCTTCTCTAGTGCACATGGAACATTCTCCAGAATAGATCATATTCTCGGTCCTAAATCAGGTCTCAACCGTTATCAAAAGATTGGAATCATTCCCTGCATATTTTCAGACCACAATGCTCTGAAGCTAGAACTCAATCACAAGAGGAAATTTGGAAAGAACCCAAATACGTGGAGACTAAACAGCATCCTTCTAAAGAATGAATGGGTCAACCAGGAAATTAAAGAAGAATTGAAAAAATTCATGGAAACAAATGATAATGAAAACACAACGGTTCAAAATCTGTGGGACACAACAAAGGCAGTCCTGAGAGGAAAATATATAGCGGTACAAGCCTTTCTCAAGAAACAAGAAAGGTCTCAGGTACACAACCTAACCCTACACCTAAAGGAGCTGGAGAAAGAACAAGAAAGAAACCCTAAACCCAGCAGGAGAAGAGAAATCATAAAGATCAGAGCAGAAATCAATGAAATAGAAACCAAAAAAAACAATAGAACAAATCAACGAAACTAGGAGCTGGTTCTTTGAAAGAATTAATAAGATCAATAAACCCCTGGCCAGACATCAAAAAGAAAAGAGAGAGGACCCAAATAAATAAAATCATGAATGAAAGAGGAGAGATCACAACGAACACCAAAGAAATACAGACAATTACGAGAACATACTATGAGCAACTCTACGCCAACAAATTTGACAATCTGGAAGAAATGGATGCATTCCTAGAGACATATAAACTACCACAACTGAACCAGGAAGAAATAGAAAGCCTGAACAGACCCATAACCAGTAAGGAGATTGAAACAGTCATCAAAAATCTCCAAACAAACAAAAGCCCAGGGCCAGATGGCTTCCCGGGGGAATTCTACCAAACATTTAAAGAAGAACTAATTCCTATTCTCCTGAAACTGTTCCACAAAATAGAAATGGAAGGAAAACTTCCAAACTCATTTTATGAGGCCAGCATCACCTTGATCCCCAAACCAGACAAGGATCCCATCAAAAAAGAGAACTACAGACCAATATCCTTGATGAACACAGATGCAAAAATTCTCACCAAAATACTAGCCAATAGGATTCAGCAGTACATTAAAAGGATTATTCACCATGACCAAGTGGGATTTATTCCAGGGCTGCAAGGTTGGTTCAACATCCGCAAATCAATCAATGTGATACAACACATTAATAAAAGAAAGAACAAGAACCATATGATACTTTCCATAGATGCTGAAGAAGCATTTGACAAAGTACAGCATCCCTTCCTGATCAAAACTCTTCAAAGTGTAGGGATAGAGGGCACATACCTCAATATTATCAAAGCCATCTATGAAAAACCCACTGCAAATATCATTCTCATTGGAGAAAAACTGAAAGCTTTTCCGCTAAGGTCAGGAACACGACAGGGATGTCCGTTATCACCACTGCTATTCAACATAGTACTAGAAGTCCTAGCCTCAGCAATCAGACAACAAAAGGAAATTAAAGGCATCCATATCAGCAAAGAAGAAGTCAAACTATCACTCTTCACAGATGATATGATACTATATGTGGAAAACCCAAAAGACTCCACTCCAAAACTGCTAGACCTTGTATAGGAATTCAGTACAGTGTCAGGATATAAAATCAATGCACAGAAATCAGTTGCATTTCTCTACACCAACAACAAGACAGAAGAAAGAGAAATTAAAGAGTCAATCCCATTTACAATTGCACCCAAAACTATAAGATACCTAGGAATAAACCTAACCAAAGAGACTAAGAATCTATACTCAGAAAACTATAAAGTACTCATCAAAGAAATTAAGGAAGACACAAAGAAATGGAAAAATGTTCCATGCTCCTGGATTGGAAGAATAAATATTGTGAAAATGTCTATGCTACCTAAAGCAATCTACACATTTAATGCAATTCCTATCAAAGTACCATCCATTTTTTTCAAAGAAATGGAACAATAATCCTAAAATTTATATGGAACCAGAAAAGACCTCGAATAGCCAAAGGAATATTGAAAAAGAAAGCCAATGTTGGTGGCATCACAATTCCGGACTTCAAGCTCTATTACAAAGCTGTCATCATCAAGACAGCATGGTACTGGCACAAAAACAGACACATAGATCAATGGAACAGAATAGAGAGCCCAGAAATAGACCCTCAACTCTATGGTCAACTCATCTTCGACAAAGCAGGAAAGAATGTCCAATGGAAAAAAGACAGCCTCTTCAATAAATGGTGTTGGGAAAATTGGACAGCCACATGCAGAAAAATGAAATTGGATCATTTCCTTACACCACACACGAAAATAGACTCAAAATGGATGAAGGATCTCAATGTGAGAAAGGAATCCATCAAAATCCTGGAGGAGAACACAGGCAGCAACCTCTTCGACCTCAGCCACAGCAACATCTTCCTAGGAACATCGCCAAAGGCAAGGGAAGCAAGGGCAAAAATGAACTATTGGGATTTTATCAAGATCAAAAGCTTTTGCAAAGCAAAGGAAACAGTTAACAAAACCAAAAGACAACTGACAGAATGGGAGAAGATATTTGCAAATGACATATCAGATAAAGGGCTAGTGTCCAAAATCTATAAAGAACTTAGCAAACTCAACACCCAAAGAACAAATAATCCAATCAAGAAATGGGCAGAGGACATGAACAGACATTTCTGCAAAGAAGACATCCAGATGGCCAACAGACACATGAAAAAGTGCTCCACATCACTCGGCATCAGGGAAATACAAATCAAAACCACAATGAGATACCACCTCACACCCGTCAGAATGGCTAAAATTAACAAGTCCGGAAATGACAAATGCTGGCGAGGATGCGGAGAAAGGGGAACCCTCCTACACTGTTGGTGGGAATGCAAGCTGGTGCAACCACTCTGGAAAACAGCATGGAGGTTCCTCAAAATGTTGAAAATAGAACTACCCTATGACCCAGCAATTGCACTGCTGGGTATTTACCCTAAAGATACAAACGTAGTGATCCGAAGGGGCACGTGCGCCCGAATGTTTATAGCAGCAATGTCTACAATAGCCAAATTATGGAAAGAACCTAGATGTCCATCAACAGACGAATGGATAAAGAAGAAGTGGTATATATACACAATGGAATACTATGCAGCCATCGAAAGAAATGAAATCTTGCCATTTGCGACGACGTGGATGGAACTAGAGGGTATCATGCTTAGCGAAATAAGTCAATCGGAGAAAGACAACTATCATATGATCTCCCTGATATGAGGGAGAGGAGATGCAACATGGGGGGTTAAGGGGGTAGGAGAAGAGTAAATGAAACAAGATGGGATTGGGAGGGAGACAAACCATAAGTGACTCTTAATCTCACAAAACAAACTGAGGGTTGATGGGGGGAGGGGGTTTGGGAGAGGGGGGTTGGGGTTATGGACACTGGGGAGGGTATGTGCTATGGTGAGTGCTGTGAAGTGTGTAAACCTGGCGATTCACAGACGTGTACCCCTGGGGATAAAAATATATGTTTATAAAAATAAATAAATAAATAAATAAATAAATAAATAAATAAATAAAACAACACCAGTAAAAAAACAACTGAGTTTCTGACATGGTAAACTCATATTAGGACTCAACTCATATTAAGACTAAATTAGGGGCATGAATTAGATAAGAATATGAAGAACATTCATTGAGAAGTTAGAAAGGTCAGATTAGTTTATATGTAATAGGTAAAGAAATGTCTTGTATGTTGAAGGATTCTGAAATCTGCTTATGAAATGGGAGTTTTACTTGTATGTTTTTACTTTTATATAATTATTATATTCATATTTTCTAGTCAGGAAAGAAATTACTATATGTAAAAATCTTGTAATAAAATTAATCCTTGTTTGAAAGTATGACATTTATTGCTTCCAAATTAAAACTCCATACTAAATCCTTCTCTGTAAAATTCTTAATTTTTTCTTCCTCCCTCCCTACCCTTTTTTGCCATAGACCTGCAGGTGTTCTTTACGTTGTTTTATTATCAATGAACCTTTACCATTTTGGCCAGCCTGGCTTTTTCAAACATTTTCAAATAAGAAAAACTTGTCCCCACAAAGAACTGTAAAATGTACTTGAAAATGAAGTGTAATTGTATTAACATTTCTTAAACCACTGCTGCTCACATCACTCCCAGCATACGAAGGTGATAAGAGTATACAGTGTGGAGAAGCTGGCATTTGGTAGCTCATTTTGTAAAACAGGATTTCTCTCTTCGCTTCTCTCTAGTATAAAAGAAAAAGTGAGGCTATTAATTGGGAGGCTATGGAGAACAACCATTATTTTTAATTGCAATTACAAATTAAACCAGAGACAAAATTATTTAGAGATTTTTTGGGGGCCTAAGTATATACTGACTCCAATAACTATTTACATCTACTTTAAAACAAGATGTTTAGTCTTAATTTTCATGGATTGTGCTTACTTGATATTTTCCTAGACATGTGCAGTTAATATAAGGTCTGCTTTATTTAACCTTGTGGAGAAGAGAGTAAATACTCTTAGAATTCTATTGAATTAGGGTGAGATAAATAAAAAGTAACAATCAGTCAAGCTTTCAGAGAATAATTTTCTAAGGAAGAGCTGCAGAGCTGGACCACTAAAATGAAAACCATCAGCTGCATATCTGACCATTTTTCCTGAGGACATATGGTCATGCCCCTTCAGCTCGTGCTTGTTCAAAAGAAAGCTCCACTTCTGAAAGATCTGCCCTAACTAACAGTGCATCAAAGTCTGTACCTTTAGAATAGGAAAGGGAAGTTATAACTCCTCTTTAAGACAAAAAAAGCATTTCTAACAGTAAGAAAGAAGCAGTTCAAAATACAGTTGTCATAGATCTCTCATAAGAAAGAAAAAATAGTAGTTCCTTCTCTAACATTACACAAGACAACTAAAACTGAAACAGGACCTAAAATGCACTGGATCACGTTAAACACTTGCCTGTTGAAGAAATTTTTGTAGCCTATATTATCTGCATATTTTCAGAATAAATTCCAAAACATTTGAGTGCCAAGGTGGCTCAGTTGATTAAGCCTCTGTCTTCGGCTTAGGTCATGATCTCAGGGTCCTGGGATTGAATCCACAATGGGTTCCTTACTCAGCAGGGAGCCCACTTCTCCCTCTCCCTCTGCAGCTCCCCCTGCTTATGCTCTCTCTCATTATCTTTCCCTGACAAATAAATAAATAAAATCTTTAAAAGAACATTCCAAAACATTTAAGGGGAAAGCGTATGTGATGAGCATCACAAACCTGCAATTCACAGAGTCACTGAGGGTGTTTTAGTCTTGACTGAGTTATGTTTGGTCTTCAGCTGCCTTTTTCTATCTGCACTTGTATTTATTGAATGTCACTTTGGTAGGTGCTACACATTAAAAATTAAAGTCTTCAAGTGTGGAGATATAAGAATCCATCCCAAATGTGTGTCTGTGTGTGTTGCTATGTTGTATGTGTGCCTGAAAGTATTAGTCAAGATTCTGCAGAGAAATAGAATCAATAAGAGATGGAAGAGCAGACAAAGAGGTAGCTGATAGTTACAGATTAGACATGAGAGATTGGCTCACATGATTATGGAAGCTGAAAAGTCTCATGATCGGCTGTGTGTACTTGGAGGCTCAGGAAAGCCAGTACTATCACTCAGTCTGAGTCTGCAAACTAGGAAACTGATGGTGTAAATTCTAGTCTGCAGGTCCAGGTCAGAGATGAAATGAGAAGTCCCACTTCACCAGCGACGCAGGAAAAGAAAAGGAATTAATCCCTTCTTTCTCAGCCTTTTTGTTTTATTCAGGTCCTCATTGGATCCCATGATGACCACCCACATTGGGGAGGATAGTCCACTTTGCTGAGTTGAGTTCACAGATTCCAATGTAAATCTCATTCTGAGAAGCCCTGACAGACAAATCCAGAAATAATGATTAATCTGGTCATCTTGTGTCCAGTCAAGTTAACCCATAAAATTAACACTCTGAATGAGTGAGTGAGTGTGTGTGTGTGTGTGTGTGTGTGTGCGCGTGTGTGTGTGTGTGTGTGGCAAGATCAGAAGAATTTCCTTATACTTATGGTGATAGTCTGTGTCTATAGCATTCCACAAGTTCATGAATTCTTGTTTTTCTCTACTAGAAAAAAAATAATTACACATAAAAGGGTGGTTTGCCCAACCAAATATGAACTCTTGAGGAAAAATGTGATAAAGATAGATATTTCCCCTGCCTAAGATCAATATTCTGTTAAAAAAATATATACTGGCTGTCTTCATCACTTACCACAGTTATGACTTTCGGCAAACTACATTATCTTTTCTCCATTTTATCATCTGTAAGCCTCATATGGATTTTAGAAGGATTAAATTTAAAAAATAAGTTACATATTTTAGGAAAGTGTTTAGTAAAATGCCCTGCATACATGTGCAAAGCAAATATTAGCTATTGCTATTTTCACAACTATTAGTCTTGATGTTACCACTGTTGTTAGTTATTACTGTTTCCTAAATTGTAAATAGCCTGAATCACTTACCTCTACACATTATCTTCATTTCATACTGCTCTGTAAGTTTTTGAAGGAAAGTCCATTTTCTTACTCATCTTTCCTGAAAAGAATGGTTAAGAACAAGAGATCTGGAGTCAGACATTTCAGTTTGACATTTTGATTACAATATTTTATTTATTGTAATATTTTGGTATATATTTTCCTTGGGGTTTTCATTAATATTTTATCCTAATTCTTTGCTGAATTTCTGTGGAAGATAGTTTATACTTAGGTGATAAAAAAATAATCACGTGAGGATGTCTTTAGGAATTATGCATTGACTTGTTATAGGCTCAAAAATCACTTTGTTCTTCAATATGATTGTAAGAGGAATAAATTAAGTCATTCTGGAAAAATAAATGTATAGATACAAGGACATAATGTAGTAAATAGAACAATATTTTTATAGGACTTTGGAGCAAATTGTAACTTAATGTTCTAATTATTCTAGGAGATATAGATGTTTTGGATGTAAAACAAACAGATAACCTCAAAACTATACATAGATGCATTGAAGATTCTTCTTTTTCTACCCATGGGCATCTCTATGACCTTTGCAGAGCCAACAGAGCAAAATTCTTTACTAGTATTAACATCAGAATACAATGGGTCCTACAATTTGAAAGAGAAAATGAAATCTTAGATGTAATTGCATTTATAAACATAGGGTAGGAGAGGGGGAACAGGTCCATATAGGCTAGGAGTAGTTTGTTGAAAAGAAACATTGGACAAGCGTCTAATTTCAAAAATAATTAGTTATAAGCACCCATTTATCAACAATATAGTGCAAAGAAGGGTTGTTACCATGTAGTAATTTACATTAACTGAAGAGACCAGTTAATTAGTTTAAAGCCAGGCCCTTTTATCTGACATACATGTCTCTGTTAAGCTCACATTCATCAGTTTTTAAATGTCCTATGAGAATTTAATGCAGATAATTTCTATTAATTGACATATTTTATTACTTTGTGACCATCTCTGTTATCTTTTACTATATTTCTCAGTCTCATTCTTTCAGTATCAACGACTAATACAACTCAGATTGTTAGAATGCATAAGCATTCACCCTTAGAAGCCATCATTGTTCATAACTATAGACCACCGAGAAGTCCTCAAATTCTCATATTGTACATCCTAGTTCAAACATTGTATGCATAAGTACAGTAACATCACTGCCTTTTTTACAAGGTTGTCAAAGAAAATTACACCAGACAATGTTAACCTGGCAAGAATGAATTTATCTGAGACTATTGTAGTAGGGGAGAGAGGCCATAACTAAGTCTGAGCTCATTTCTGCTGGAACAACGAATGGTCAAATTTTTAAGGCCTGGGATGAGCTAGATGGAAAGGAACTAGAGGAACTGAACCTAAGTCCATTTGCCTGGTGTGCAGCAAAGCCAGTCACTGAGACACCAAGAATCCAGCAAGGAAAGGCTTTATTTGAGAGGCAGCCAAAGGAGACAGGAGGGTGACTCTCAACTCTGCCTCCCAGAAGAGGGAGAAAACAGGTTTTTATAAGGGGTTGAGATTACATGTATATTGATGAAAGAGGCAGGGAAATTTATGACTAGTCATGAGAAAAGATGGAGCATGTACATTGAGCAAACATATATATAATGTACATCCCATGTTCACTTTGGTTTGGAGACAACATTAGAACTAGGCAGAGTTAGTGCCTGATGTCAGGAGGTTATCTTAGGATAAGGAGAGGAGCTAAGGCCTGCTCCAAGAGCCAGTATAAACTGGAACAGGTCTTGGGCTGATTATCTCTGGTAGGGAATGCAGGGCCTTGCTTGTTCATAGGCTGGAAGCATATTGGTTGACCTTGAGTTCGGGCTTCTGCAGAGACAGCTAGTAGATTTGTTAGTGGGGTCTGAAAAGATATACTAGCTGCTAAAGGAGAAGTAGTTTCCTGAAAGGAAAAAAAAAAAAAAAAGCTTGAAATTTTCTGCTAGTTTCAACCTCATTAACCTTATGGGGCAGGGTTTCAGAGGGTCTTAGGGAATGTTGATCAATGAGTATGCTGATGGGTTGTTTATTGAGTTTGTGATTAGGGCCATTGGTTATGGAATGTTTTTCTCTGTGTTTAGGCTACCTATATTCTGTAAGGTCCATTGTGAAAAGGAGGTCAGGGATCTAAAGGCAGGAAGAAGCCTGTCTAAATTTTAGTTAAACTGTGGAGAATATTAAGGACATCTTGATCAACACCATTCATCCTAAATTGCCCTCAGAGACAGCAGGAAAGATTTTCTAGGGTAAAATAAAGGTATAGCCAGGACTCCTCAGAAAGTACTGTTCTAGAAGTTTTCCAGTACTGACCTCAAATAAAGTAAAATTTTCCATATGGGAGAGAGATAACAAATTTAAAAAAATAGGCAATATAGGATTCAAAGAGTATATGAAGTTGAAGCATTTTATGCTTTGAAAGGGGATATCAGTGACATTAATTGTGGAAAAACTAGTTTCCTTGGAAAATTTTCAGTGAAGCTTTAAAAAAATAATCTATATTATAATCTAGTATTTAGTGAGTTCAGCTTTAACTAAACTTGTTTATTTCAATCCAAAATACAGGACACTGTTATTAGTCTGAGTTCATCACTAAGAACACAAACAGGCAATAGATAATGTAGCTTTTGTTGCAATGTCAGAACTATGTATCTTTCAGGATTTCTTTTTCTTTAGTGCCTGCAGTTCTTGGTCATGCTGATTCAAAGACTGAAGAGGTAGACCAGTTGAAGAGATGAAGAGTGGTGGGCAGCAAAACAAAATTTATTGAGCAATAGTACAAAGCTCTTGAAGAGGAAGAGGACCCTAGAGAGTTGCTGGTGGAGTTTCTAAGTCTAGGACTTTTATGAGAATGTCGGCAGGCTATTTTAATCTGATTAAACCTCTATGTGCCTGTCACCCAATCGAGTTTTTGTCCTTGTGTTTATCTACTTATCACATAGTTGTTTACTTGGGAAAGGGTGGAGGGCTCTTTTCAGGGTGTTGTAGAATACAGGATGGGGTCTTTTTCATTTTAAGGGTAGTTTCCTCTTTGGATGGTTGTAGGGGAGTGGGGGGTTGGGGCGGTGTGCCTTGCCTCTGTCTGCCTTTTTTCCAACTTTCCTCCATTTTGTGGATGATGAAGGGCACTGGCACCTTCCAAATTAACTGGAAGGCCTCTTTTATTTCACAAGTTCTGGAAAATATTTGTTAAATTTGATAGGGATAGAACTACCAACAATAAAGTCAGGAAAGATGGTCAGTACTGAAGTCGTTTTGTTGTTTTGCTTTTGCTTTCCACCCACAGCCTTTTAGGGTTTCCTAGCTGGAGATCCCCTGAATTAATCACCCTTGAAAGGGGCTTGAATATGTGAATTGACATAAGCGTCCTTTAACACAAAGTCTACATTTACAAATGTATACCACTTGTCAGTGCGAAAGTGAAAAAAATTAATTAAGATATTAATTTTGGCATGCCTAAGTAATTAACATGTGTTTCCAGCTAAAAGTAATGTTTTGAAGTTGGAAACAATTTGGATTCGCCTGTGTTTCTGAACCAAGTTTCATCTGATGAGTTCTGAAACTAATTAAGTTTGAATTGTTCCTTAAATACATAATTTAATTGATTAAAAGATTACTCTTCTAGAGTTTATAATGTGAAAAGACTTATTAGAGAATGATCACCTTGCTGATGCATAGCAGGGGACTTCAAGCTTGGAGAGAAGCAGATTAATTACAACAGTGTTTTACATAATACCAGTAGAAAAATCAGAGGTGGCCTTTATTATTGTTTTAATACATTTTAGGTATGTTTGCATTTATGGAATGTAAAAAGGTTTTCTGAGAAATTCTTGAAAGGTCATTACTTCCATATTTCTTTGTGCGTGTGTGTGTTTTTTAATTAAGAGCTGAAATAAAAATGTATGAATGTATTTTAACATTTATCTCACTTCATGGCATCTAGTAAGCAAGCATGTGTTAATTTGTGCGAACTTTTTATCCTTAGCATCCTTTTGTTTGTGTTTCCTACTTTCGGAAGAATTGGCATTAATTATAACAGAAGTAATTTAAAATATCAGTTCAAAATTTTACAGCTTGAAACAGCGCATCCTTTAATAATTAAGTCAATAAAACTAAATTTAATTTAAACGGTAATGCTGTTTTTTAGGCCTTGTGGAGTCATTATAATTAGTAATTCGTAATTAGTATCTTATTGATGTCCATGCAGTGTGTTGTAGAACATCATCAAGAAACTATGATGATTGGTGGTAATTTGATAAATATTCAGAGCCATTGCATTAATTATGTGCCTTCCAATTACATCTGAAATTAATGAATGCATGTGAATATTATGGATATGAATTTAAAGGACAGCCTAACCTTAATTATAAGACACTTTTTTTCTTATATTCTAATTATAACTTCCCTAGTTATCAGCTTTTAGACAAAATGAGGCTTATCTAAAATATTAAATTTGGATATTGTTCATACACAACAATCTGTTTTCAATCTGTTACCAAGAATGGTAATGATTGATTCAAAACAGCAGTCATTGTATAAATGATAAATAAATAAACTATCATGCTTCTTTTAGACTGAAACAAAATCAGAAAAAACATCCATAAATATGGTGGCTAGAAAACTTGAGAGTAAATGATTTTGCTAACTTTGACCATTTTTTAATATAAAACCTTTGTTTAAGCTATGTTGCATTTAACTTTATTTATCTGATAAATCGAAAGTATTACAATAAGGAAAACACATATTTTCAAAGATAAAAATCAAGGTAGGGGCATCTGGGTGGCTCAGTTGTTGGCTGTCTGCCTTCGGCTCAGGTCAGGATCCCAGGGTCCTGGGATTGAACCCCGCATCGGGCTCCCTGCTCGGTGGGAAAACTGCTTCTCGCTCTTCACTTCCCCTGCTTGTGTTCCCTCTCTCGCTGTGTCTTTCTCTGTCAAATGAATTTTAAAAAGCTTAAAAAAAAATAACAAGGTAATAAAAATCTTTTTCTTTGTTGGAGCTGGAGGAGGGGGCAGGGTCACCTGTAGTTGGTTCCATTTAACACAACTAGCAGAGTGTATTCTGAATTGCCATTTTAATAGCCAGTTAGCTGGAAATCAGTAAGCTTTCAATTTGAATGAGAATAGAAACTGTGGCAATGTCTATAGAACTCAGTGGTAGTACCTCTTCAGAGGACTTTCTGTTGGGCTCCAAAAACTCTAATGTTAGCTAAAGCCCTTGGTTCATTAGAGATGTGAAGGCTCACATCAATATATAGGTGATGCTTGGTCTTGACCGCTTCTTACTGTTTCCTTTTTCTGCCCACATCTCTAAGATTGAAGGGTCACTGACCAGACAAACTAACATAGCAGTGTTAGTAGTCTTGAAAGTGTAGGGTACACTGTTCCCAGGAGTAGAGAGAGAAATCTAAAACGAGATAGAGACAGAGAGAGAGAGAGACAGAGAGAAGAAAAAACCAATAAGATGCAGAAATTAAAAAAAAAAAATCCCAGGAAACTTACATTTCCAAAGTAATAAATAAATAAATAAGAAAGTTGTTTCATAATATACAAATAGAAGCACAGTCATTAGCTGCTAAGTAGACATTAACAATTTTCCAAGAATATTTTAATTGATGAGGTTATAGGCCTGGGATTTGGGGGACTCATAACAAGATACTACAACTGGATGTGTGGTTTTTATTTTATATTTATTTATTTCTAGTAGATTTTTATTTATTTGATGGAGAAAGAGAGAGAGAGAGAGTGAGGGAGTGTGCAACCAGGGAGAGCAGCAGGTAGAAGGAGAAGCAGGCTCCACCCTGAGCAGCGAGCCCAACACTGGGCTCCATCCCAGGGTCCTGGGATCATGACTTGAGCTGAAGGCAGACAGTTAACCAACTGAACCACCCAAGTGCCCCTAGATGTGGGGTTTTCAAATAAGTCATTGAAGTTTTTCCAAAATTGTGTAGGTGTTTGGAATAGATAGAACTTAGATAGAACTTAGAATACTAAGTTCCTTGCTAACTCCAAACTTCAATGCCTATCAAAATAAAACTATTGCCAAACACAATGGTTTACCTTTGGAATAACTTGTTATTTTCACACTTAAACATCTTAATTAAGGAGTACACTCAAATGGTCAGTGTTAAAAGAGAAACTAACAAAACTATGACATTACTGAGTGAGTGATAGATTTTAGTAGTCACTGTGAGCAGTTGTATTTTGTTACTGTTTAGATGCACTTGTTTATATTTAGGTTCCTAGATTGGTTCTTTTTAAACTTAACCTTGCTTATATGTGTATGAGTTTCCAAATCCTGCCAAAACAAAATGGGGGACTTAACAAAGGAAACTTATTCTCTCATGACTCACAAAACCCTTCATCTGAAAGCAAGGTGTTGGCAAGGTTGGTTCATTTCACATAAAGTTGTTCAAGAATTAAATAGTAACATTGTAGTAAAGCATTTAGAACTATGCCTGAAAATAGTTCACGAGTCTGTTAAATTAAAAGGAAAATGCATGCATCTGTTTGTTCGTTAAATAGTTCTACCTTAAGTACTATTACAGGCCAGGTGTTAGACATAAAGCAGTTGATAAAGACAGACTCTGAAACCAGATTCTTATTGTTCATTAATAATATGGACAATAGAACAAGGTCTAACCACTGAGAAATTATCTCACCAGAGCTTTCATCGTGTCAAAATTTGCAGTGTTTTTTTCTTTTTTTTAAGATTTTTTTTTTTTAATTTATTTGACGGACAGATCACAAGTAGGCAGAGAGGCAGGCAGAGAGAGACAGGAGGAGGAGGCAGGCTCCCTGCTGAGCAGAGAGCCCGATGCGGGACTCGATCCCAGGACCCTGAGATCATGACCTGAGCCGAAGGCAGAGGCTTTAACCACTGAGCCACCCAGGCGCCCCTGCAGTTTGTTTTTTATATAGTTTTATTTCAATAAGATTTACATAAATGGAAAGGAACCTTCAAGGTGTTTTTTTTTTTTAAATTTTATTTCAGTCTTTCTATTATTTGGGATAAATATGTGTATGTATGTAAAATGTATGTATATAAAACCATTAAGTATAGCAGTCTCCTAAAAGTTTGCCTAATCTAAAAACATTCAAATCTCATATACTGGAAGCCTGTAGAGGAAGCTATGGTAGGGACAAAGGGGAAGTTACATATACCAGGTGTAAATTTTTATCTAAAATTCTAGACAAAACTTTGAAGTCTTCATGGTTTCTCCCCTTAGTGTCATCTCATGCTCAGAGCTAGCTCATTCCCATCACAATCAGATACCGAGTACTTAACAATTTCAAATGTTATATTCAATTGGAGTGAATTTAATATAAGATAGTAAGAATATTTGAATATCAAGGCCTTCTTAAATTTATTGAGTAAGTGGTTTCATAGGCTTACGGAAAATGTCTTCAGTTTGGTTATGGTGATGATTTTGATGTTGGTAACACTGATGGCTGAAAAAATAATTTTTATTGTGGTTATTATTTATATTATTATAAATTCTTAAATTTATTGAGTAAGTGGTTTCATAGGCTTATGGAAAATGTCTTCAGTTTGGTTATGGTGACGATTTTGATGATGGTAACACTGAAGGATGAAAAAATAATTTTATTGTAGTTATTATTACCATGATATTTGTAGTACTATGGTTGCTACTGCTACTACTACTACATACACCAGCCATAAACTCTATGCATCAACTCAGTGACATTCTATTTAAATCATCTTATACTTTTGGTGAGAATGCAAGTTGGTATAGTCACTTTGGAAAACAGGATGGAGTTTCCTCAAAAAGTTAAAAATAGTGCTACCCTATGACCCAGCAATTGCAATCCTGGGTATTTACCCCAAAGATACAGAGGTATTGAAAAGAAGGGCCACATGCACCCCAATGTTCATAGTAGCAATGTCCACAATAGCCAAACTGTGGAAGGAGCCAAGATGCCCTTCAACAGACGAATGAATAAAGAAGATGTGGTCCATATATACAATGGAGTATTACTCAGCCATCAGAAAGGATGAACACCCACCATTTGCACTTACATGGTTGGAACTAGAGGGGATTATGCTAAATGAATTAAATCAAGCAGAGAAAGATAATTATCATATAGTTTCACTTATATGTGGAACATTAAGAATAGCATGGGGGACATTAGAAGGAAGGGAAAAATGAATGAGGGCAGGGAAATCAGAGGGGGAGATGAACCATGAGAGACTATGAACTATGGGAAACAAACTGAGGGTTTCAGAGAGGAGGGTGGTAGGAAGATGGGTTAGTCCGCTGATGGGTATTAAGGAGGGCATGCATTGCATGGAGCTCTGGGTGTTATATGCAAATAATCATGGAACATTACATCAAAACCTAATGTACTGTATGGTAACTAACATAACATAAAAAAATCAGCTTCAACACCCAAAATTATATGAATTATTACTTTTTTTTTCCTTTTCATACTTTGTATCACTGTCAAAGTACCCATTCATGCCAGGGAGTAGGTGACTTTTCACTCTTATTTGTATTATAGTTACCATTTCTGTCAGGTTCTCCAGTTTGACAGGGTGGTTTGCGGGCAGTAGGCTTATGTTGCAAGAAAGTAAAGGAAACCAATTTCTTAATGATTTAAGCTTATACCAAAGATTATAAGCTTATACCAAAGATTGCAATGCTTTGGTAGACTGAAAAAAAGGTTTAATTGAAAGCATGTATCACAATGTCCATAAAAGACTACATTATTGAGAACTTTGGATAATAATATATTTGAAAGTAGCTGTTTAAAGGCAGTAACTGTATTTGTGTAATTCAAAAATGTGTACCTAATACAATATCCAGAAAATTCTCTTAATTTCCCTAATGGCTATTTGTGAGGTAAATATGTTTAAAAGCAGTACTGTATCATTTTTTTTTCTATTGTATTCAGCTAAAAGCAAAATTTTAAATGTTCCTTTTAGTTTCAAATACTTGGGACACAGTTTGCTTTTTCTATGGCTGTTGTTATATTTCTGTAGGAAAATCTGTATTTAAAGCAACATTTTAGCATGAAAACAATATTATTTTATAGGACTCAGTGTTTTTCAAGTGTTCAGAATATAAATTTCAGTGACAATTTCTTTTTTAATCTCAAAAGATAGCCTTAAAATTATCACTTGGACAAAAGCCTTAGAAAAATACGAATGCCTTATGTGCAAGTGGGCCACAATCCCTCAAGTTGCTAAATTGTAGTCTGACATAATGGGTGCAGGGAGCTTCCTCCAAGGAGTTGCCCCCTGGAGGAAGGCTTATTATTCAGCCCAATGATGAAAGTGATTGTGTCATCCCTGATGCCAGTGAAAGATGCTTCCCACACAGAGTGGGAGCTTTGAAGTCTTAGTATTTCAGTCCTTAAGTTTCCATGTGTCAGTTCTGAAAACAAAATGTAGGAAAAAAGCTGTACAAGGATCTCCAGGAATAGCCTATGTCAGTAGCAAATGAGCAGGCATTTTGTTGGACATACTGATTTAGTTTGTAATTTTCCTGTTGCTTGTTAAAAACCAGAATGTACTAAGACCCTTCAGCTCTGTACAGCCTAATATGTCATTGATCTTTTCATAAAAAAGAGTTTGTTGGGGAATGTCGGTCCACTTGAGCTTTTACGTGGGCATTGTTGGTTTCCAAACGCAAAGCTTAATCGAGACGCATGCTTAGTTTTATTGAATGGACACACGAATGAAGAGAAGGCAATGAATAGGAAATTATTCCTACCAAATATCCAGGGTCATGTAATGCAAATGCAAATCTCACAATGATGAGTTGGAAAGTGCTACTTGTAAATCCGCCCCTGTTCAATGAGGGTAATGCACTCTTTTCATTTCATTGCTTCTGAAACATTCACATTAATGGTTGGTACTCCTGCTATAAAGACTCCCTAATTCATCTGTGTTGCATAAATATGGCATTTATACATATGAAATATATATATGTGCATATATATTATATATATGTGTATATATATACATATATATGTATATATATGTGTGTGTGTGATAGAACAAGAGAAACCAAAGAAAACAGTGCAGAAAATAAACCAAAGGAACATCCTTAATGAAAGGGACACCCACAAATGAAAGCAACAAATATTTACCGAGTGATTACTACATATGCTCTAATGTTTGGATTTGGTGGGCATGGTGATGGAAGTACAAAGATGGGTAAAATATTCCCAGCCCTGCAATAAAAACATATTTAAACAGATATCAAAAATTCAAATTGGAGGTATAAATTGGAAAAAAAAGAGAGAATGCAATAAGGTTATATGGTTACAATTATAATCATAGTTAAGACAATTATTGGTACGTGAAAGTAGAAGGTGGTCAGAAAAGGCCTATGAGGGAGAACACACAAGACACTAGTAAATGACAAGGATGGGAGCAAGACAGGGGTTTGGGGAGATACTGTCTGATGAAACATTGTATAAAAGATGAACCATTGTTTACAAGAAAATAAAGAAATAAAATGAGTAGAAATATTTGGTAAACTTTTGATACACTACCTCGGCTAGAAAGAAGCATTCAAGAAGTATTTGGGAAAATCAGTAGTTGGGTAGTACTATTACTGATCAATGAGATCTCTTTGATTGAGAAAGAAGATACAATTTCAAGGTAGTATTCTTTGCAGCTATGCGGGGCCTTGGCCCAAAATAATGGCCTATGATTACTTGGACTATTTCTTTTTCTAAGAAAACTTTTCACGAGTCTTCTTTATTTTGGCAAAAAATTCATTGCAGAGTTCAGTGAAACTATTATGTCTGATGAACTGAGAACTGTATTTCTATTTGTGCATATTCAGTTCTTAATTTTGTAACACGCCCCCCACCCCTGCCTTAGAGCAGTTTTTCCATCTGCCTCTATTCTTTGTAGCATGGAATTTGTAAATAAGTTTCAGCTGACTCCCTTGCTAGAGTTGGGTTATATGACACAGTGTTAACTAGACCTTGGGGGTAATGGAGACCTGGATTCTGGCTCTATCACTTTTCCGCTGTATGACATTTGCCAAATTTATTTATTCTCCCAATGTCACTATTTTCTTCCCGGGAAAAGAAGAAGAAGAATAGTAATAATTATGCCTATCATCAGGTAGCTATGAAGGTTAAAGTATATAACAAATAGAACAGATGACTGCAACATCTAAATTAAGGCAATATAAGATATGATGGTGAAGATGGCAAGGATGACATGACGATAATATAATTTCAATTATTACCACTACTGCTGAGGCCCTGACGCTTTGCTCTGTGATAAGTTTGCAGTTTGCACAGATATTTGTGGTTTATTCTTGTCCTAACATATAATACTCCTTTCACTTTCAAAGTGTCCTACTTTGAACCATGAATTATATGATCATGTTCCCCATGGAACTGCTGGGAGTGATTCCTTCAATAATCACCTAACTTTCGCTGCTAAGAATTCCTGCTTGACTTGTCCGATGCCTTGCTCTCTTGTTCCAAATCCCAACATTTCACATCAGCAATGTAACAGATTTTTTTTTTTTAATGTAACAGATTTGACAATGTCCCTGCTCTTCTCCACAGACTCAGCTTTTTTTTTTTTTTTTCTTTCTCACCAGTAAACTAGTTCTTCGGAGATGAAGTCCAGGTTTCATCTTTCCTTGTTTTATTTATTTATTTTTATTATTGTTTTATTATTGTTGGTTTTGGTATCACAATAATTTCAAATATGTTTATTTATTTAATAAGCTTCTAATAAACCTTTGTTAGATGTGTTCCTGATTACCTCTCTAACTAACTCTATTCCCTTTCCTTTCCAATCACTCTGTTTTTTAGACTGTCGCCCTCCCATTTTTTCACACCTTCAATAGTCAGGTGAAGAGAGAAAATATGTAGACCAAAACAAAACAAACAGCAAAACACCAAAAAACCCCAATGCAATCTTCTAAGGCTCCAAACCAATAATAGCAATAATAAAAGAAATTTTTCTACCACTACACTGAGAGAAGAAACACATTGAACTTGTTGCAAACAGTCTAAATAAGGTATCAACTCCATGAATTATGCACAACCCCTAGCAACTTGACTCAGAACTTTCCAATTAAATCTTGTTTTAAGGTATGCATCTTACCTCTCTCACAGTTAATTCTCAAGAGCTTTCTAAAGCAAAAATAGCAATTCCTGTTTGGGTAATTATTTTGTTCCAGGAAATTGAGAGTTACCCATGAGATGTTCTAGTTTACCTAAGTTTTAAGGATTTTTGTTGTTTTTTTTTTATTCATCTTTCTTTTCCTTGTTTGTACATGGTGATGATAAACTTAGGACTAGGGACCCAGGCAGAATGAGGAGTCACAATAGTAACAAATGCTTATTTATAGCTCAGTCATTATAATGAAAGACATTCTTTTCTTCCTAACAGGAAAAGTTATAATCAACACGTGGTATTCCTAACTTGGTCATTGACTTGTACAAATTTATAGAAACTGAATTTATTCCCAATCTTCCTCGGTGTATACCAAGGCTGGACAACATTGTGGGGAGTAGACCTAGTTGTCCTGTGGCATCTCCCACATTCATGACTCTGCTTCACTCATATCCCTTGCTGTATTCTAGCCCTCTATTCTCACCCTACAGACTTTAAATTTCCCATTTCTCATGCAAATATACTAATCTTGCTTCAGTTCTTTTAGAAATTAGATCATAATGACATGGTTGTTATACAAGTAAATAATCTTGGGGAACAAAGAGAACTAGGAATGTCATGCTCTTTCCATTAACTCCAGTAATAATATTTTTGTCAATATATCAGAAAATGATACATTAATTCCTTTTTTTATTCAACATATATATTTAGACACTATCTGTGCACATATTTATTTAGATAATTGGATTTATTTGGTCATGACAGAAATATTAGACTTTTGGGTTTTTCCTTGATTTGAATTACATCTAAAATCAAGGGCACAAATCACATAAGATCTCAGGATTTTAATTTGTTTCTCTTGTTAAACAAGATCTTTGGATTTGAAAACTTCCTTCTCATTTATTTTTAATAAGAAGTAAATCCAAGCAGCCAATACATATTCACTTAATCTTTTTTATTTATTTGAGACAGATTGTGTCAATTTTTTTTAATATTTTATTTATTTATTTTACAGAGATCACAAGTAGGCAGAGAAGCAGGCAGAGAGAGAAGGAAGCAGGTTCCCCGCTGAGCAGAGAGCCCAATGCAGGGCCTGATCCCAGGAGTCTGGGATCGTGACCTGAGCCGAAGGCAGAGGCTCTAAACAACTGAGCCACCCAGGTGCCCCAGATTGTGTCAATTTTAATCAAGAAAAATTAGGAAATATTATTTTAGAATATAAATGTAAACAATGTAAACAATTGCATATTTTAGCTTACCTTAGATATATACAAGTCTTAAAATTTATTATAGCTTCATAATTTTCTGATTTAAAGTATAATGCAATTTTAACTTATAAATTTTTTGCAGCTATTTAATATGATGTTGGTTTTCAAGGGGAAGAATAATAATGGAGAGCAGGAACTTTCCTAACATCTTATCATAAATCCTGAACTTTTTTTTTTTCATTTTTATTCAGGTTACTATCATTAAACCAAATCTGAAGACATTTAAAATTGATAATTCCTTCTTCTATTTAACTGTACTTCATATATGTGTAGTTCAACTAAACGACAAAAACAAAAAAATGACCAAGGCAAAGGTTTATAGAGGTTTTTAAAGGAGAAAATGACAAGTTCAACAAAGTATGAGAAAGAAAAATGAATTTCTTGACAAGAGAGGTTGTTAAAAATATGAATAAGCTCCTAAAGGATTTTATAGAATTGGAGGACTTTAGAACCTCAAATATTTCCCTATCTATATTCTAGGTAATGATTTGGGTGAGATTATGACTAAAGGTAAAATAATAGACCCGATGAATACAAATGGAATTTGCTACTAATATGGGTTTCAGATTTATGTTGGAGGCTATGATAAAATCAGATTTAAGAGTCATATGTCATTATGAAATCCAGCTAGGGAAGAAATTTGATTTTGAGATATTTTTGAACAAGTAAAATGACAGGAAATTGGCTACTTCATGTTATGCAGTCAGTCTCTGCCATATACAAAACAAAAATTTTGCATTCCCGTAACACTCATGAAATATTGTGGGAAACGTTCAAGTGTATATAGCCAGGAGATTAAAAAGTGACAACAGAATTGAAGAAATGGAGAAAGATTGGCTTTGTTTATCAAAATATTTTGATGGTCCATTTGGTTATAGAAAATTAACATGCAGGTTTTTCCCTGAGGTCAACAATGAGGTAATTACATAGATTGTCAGGAAGATATTTCTAGGATGAACCAAAAGTGGCAAGAAAAGGGCCAGTAGAGGAGAAAATAAGCCATTCATCATCCCAGGGCCAGGGCATGTGAGTTATCTGCTCCAGCCCTGGCCTCAGCCTCTTGTCCCCTCATTGAAATTTTGTAAAGCCTCTCCAGTGCCTAAGATGTGCCAGGGTCTTCATTGGTCTTACTTCAGCACCATGGACCCTGAAAAGGATTTTCATGAGTCCAGAGTCCTTTTCCCCCCTTAAAGTCTTCTCTGACACTTTTACAAACCTTTTAGTAGGGTCAACCAGATGCCTGGAGGAGCTCCAGGGCTCCTCCCTTTGAGATCATAAGGAGTCCTGTGGCTGGCTGGGTTCCAGATGGGTAACGCAGGAGTCAGTCACTCCCACTGGTTAGGGCTCTATTTTTCTACAGATTCACTGGAGAGGGGGTGACACGGATCATGTGTCCGACTCCCCAAATGTGGGGCTCTGAACTAGTTACTTTCACCTTTGAGGTTTGGCTTGAGCTGTGAGTGAGAGAGCATGTGTTCAACAAAGCACTGCCTCTGGCTAGCATTGGATGACTACAGGGGTAATGGGAATCCCTTACTCTGTGTGACACCTTATGTAGGCACCCTGGTAATTGCCTCATCATAGCTGCAAGCCCTGGCATGTATCCACCAGTCCTCCAGGGGTGGCTGCACCTGTATCCTCTGAGTTTTTGAGATCATTGCTCCAATGAAAAGGGGACCTAACGCGCAAGATGTAGATAAGGGTCAGACAATCCTCTCTTATCCAATCCTCTCCACTGGTGATTGTACGTGGAAGGCAGATAAGGGAGGGTCAAGGTTGAAAGACATAAAATTCTAAAACTACATTGATTATGGCTTGAAGAGTTCAAGAGAAGATACAGATGAAAAATGTACTGTTTAGTTTTACTGTTACAGAATTCAGGGTAATATGTATTTAACATGACCAAAAAATGAACCATCATATATTCTTTCTACATAATCTTGGTGAGACATCTTTGGGGTAATCGTCAGCAAAGCCCAGTAACAACTTTTGAAGGAGGCATTCAGGCCAGGATTTGTGGGTAACACACAGATGGTGCAACATCATGGGTCCTGGTGAAGCCAACATTAAGTAAATGGTTTTAGGGAACTACAGGGCAAAAAAATCTATGTTGTTTTAACACAAATCACTTCTGAAGAGTCACAGGGGTATGAGTGGTAGTTCTGTCATATTTTTCTCTACTTTTTCTCATTGTGTTGGATGTAAAGTTAGACAGTGAGGCAGGCAGAATGCTAAGATGGTCCTCAGTGACTACTGTCCTTTTATCATCCCTCAGTTTTACATGTGGCTAGAACTTATGGAAATACGGAGATATCATTCTTGTGATAATGATACATTTAAAGCAAAAGGGAAACTATCCTGGGTAGGCCAGGCATCACTAGGTGAGCTTTTAAAAGCTGAATGTTTTATCTGGCTGGCTGAAGAAGAGATGGAAAAAAGCAAACAAACATCTATTCTATGAACTTTCTGGGAGCTATATGGTAATGAATTCCATCCAGGGGTTCTCCAAGAGTTAAGAGCAGTCTGTAGACAACAACTGGCGGGACCATGGGGATCTCAGTCCTACAATCACAAAGAAACGACTCTGCCATCATTGTTTAGTGAGCTTGAAAGACAACCCAGAGCCCAGATGGGAATGACAGTCCCTGCTCACACCTTCATTCCATCCAGGCTTTCAGCAGAGAATCAAATCATACTGTGTCTTGACTTGTGATTTTTAGAAACTGAGAGATCATAAATTTGATTTTTAAGCTGCTAAGTTTGTGCCAATTTTGCAACAGTAGAGACCTAATACACCCAGAAAGGGCACAAATGACAACAAAGTACATAAAGAGATGGTTGATGGCCTTGCCCAGGAAGAGATAGTGGCTGGACACTAAAAAATCTTCAAGTGCACTCTTGGACAATGAACAGATATTTATGGCCCTCTTCTCTACCATTAAGATAAACAGTCATCAGTAAATCACTATACCTCACACACGCCATGACAGTTTAACACAGTTGTAAAAAAAATCAAATTGTTCATACTGATGGGTTCCCTGCCAAAATATTTTCCCAGGACCATGCATACCCTATGGGTGTCACTACACTCTGACCATGACATTTCCTGTTCTGATGGTAAATCTTTTCATTAAGACATAATTTAAGTTGAAGTTTGTGTTACTCGCAGTCAAAAGTATATTAAATAATGAACGAACATTATTTACTTTAGGGTATCATACATGATTCTAACTCTCAGTTTTGCCAATATGATTGTTCAGTCAGTGGTCATTGTACTTTTATTCTGATTTCTTTTCTATCCATAACAGGAGATACAATGATTTTTATAATAAATAGATTTATGGTATTGACATAGCTCCCAAACCTACGGAATCATGGACAAATGTAATGACTGAATTATTTGTGATGGCAACTAGGCACTTACAGGGATTGTGGTGTTGTTTTTTTTTTTACATCATCTGACATATTTGGGGGGAAAAAATCCTCTTATTTAGCCAAAGCATTGTATCTCTATCTCTTAAAAGTATCAACTGGTATCTTAGAATCAATACCACATAATTCAGACAACATATTTCTGTCAAATCCTAAGGACAATGGGGCCCAACAGAGTGAGGCCGTCATTATCAAAGAGAGTTAGTGAAAGAAAAGGTCAAATTTATAAAATTTTCATTCCGTTTTATCTCTAAATACTAGATTTGTCTTAAAGACATGTAGGTTGGAAATAGTGAAAGTTATTTTGTTAAGATCACACTTATCATGTTTTAGCTCCTTTCATTGTTGCTAATAATAATATAAGCAGGCTTTCAAGAAAGTACAGTTGAAAAATGTGTTAATGGAGTACCTGAACTTTGCTTGGAAATCCTCAAGATTCTGGGGTAAGCAAGAACTTTACAATGAGCTAAAACTGGAATATAATTCCATGCAAGGAATTTTCTTCAGATTTGTGTATCGAGTTGTATAAAACAGTACACTTCATAAACATTAAATTATCTTCTGTGATATATTGGGGGTGCTAAACATGATTTCAGAATATGGATGATTGACAGAAAATCTTTGCAGTTCACTGTGCATTTATGTATGTTTATAACATAAGGTGCTATTATACACGGTTGTTCCTCCTTATCCATGGCTTTCTGGGGTTCCACTTACCCAAGGTCAACTGCAGTCTGGAAACAGATGAGCCTCCTTCTGATGTATTCTCAGAAGCTCAATGGTAACCTAACACTACTACATCACAATTCCTATATCATTCACCTCATTTCATCCCTTCATGTAGGCATTTTATCATCTCACCTCATCAGGAGAAAAATGGTGAGTACAATCCAATAAAATATTCTGAGAGGAGGAGACTACATTCACATAACTTTTACTACAGTATGATGTTATAATTATTGTTTTATTGAGTTAATGTCTTACTTTGCTTAATATAAAAATTAAACTTAATCATAGGTATGTATGTTTAGGAAAAAAAATATAGTGTACATAAAGTTCAGTATTATCCACAGTTTCAGGCATCTCTGGGGATCTTGGAATGTTTCTTCCCATATATAAAGAGGTGCTATTATTCTAAAAAGTGGGGACTACTATTGCCATGAATAGAAAGAGAATAAAATAAAAATGTTAAAGTGTCAGGTCAAGATGAAATTTGCTTGCTTCAAATTTTTAACTTTATTAATGCAATTAAATAGTTTGTTCTAAATGTATTACTAAGTTATATATTAATTGGCTAATGAATGAATGAATGAATGATAATATGTTTTGTAAGAAGTAATGTGCTTTGTTATTACTAGAATTTAAAGTTAGTTTAAGAATTTGTGATGCAGAGAGTAAAAAATCAGGTTCTAAATTCAGATTATTTGGGTATTTTATCCTAATGGTTGTGATAGTTCAGAAATAAATGTTGGAATTACATACAAAGATAAATAAACAATTTACTACTATCTGCCCATGGTAAAGCAAGTGTTCTTTTTTTTTTTTTAAGAGTTTATTTATTTATTTGAGAGAGAGTGAGAATGAAGGAGAAAGAGAGAACCCAGAAAGTGAAGGAGAAGCAGACTCCCCACTGAGCTGGGAGTGGGACATGGGTTCTATCCCAGCATGAGATCATTACCCAAGCCAAAGGCAGATGTTTAACCTATTGAGCCACCCAGGTGCCCCAAGACATTCATTTTAAACCACATAATATTCAACAAAGGCTGCAGTTTTAATTTAACTATGGAATTTCTTACTTTCCCTAATGTGTATCAGATACTTTAAATAGCTAATGGTGTGAGTTATTTTGCTACTATGCATTTATATTATTACATTTTATAAAAATATGCAAAACACATTGAAACTCTTAAGGCACTAGAATTTCACCAGTCTATATAATATGGTTTTAAAGTTTAGATAAATGAGAGTTTTAGTAAGTGATACATTTGCCACACACATCATTTTCAATAACAAAATACATGCAATGAAAAATTTCCTAATTTGGTTATTAAAATGATCTCTCCATAGCATAAGTCTCTTTCAGAGGTATTTCTTCTTTATTTGCTGTGAAGGTATTACTTATATATTAAAGAAAACATTTTTAAGTTAAATTGATACTTACCAGCCCTTTGTCATCATAGGAAAAATTCAGCAAATATGGAACTTTTTTTTCCAAAAATATTGTTACTCATATTTATATTTGACATATTTTGTAAATGCTTCATAGCCAACAGCTCAGATTCCAGGCTCAAAATTTCACTCTTTCACAGTTAAGTGACTACCAGTATTTTTTCTAATCTGTATTCCGGTTGATTAATATTTGTTCATCAGCATTTTATTAGGTTGTTTATTTATTAATTGATTTAGCCAGGCATTTATCATGTCAACTGTGAAATGTCTGGAGAATGTTTATACAGTTTAATTATTAAAGAACTTATAGTTAATCTAAAATATACTTATGTTGTATCATAACTTCCAATTTATATTTCATTTTCTAAAAATTAGATCTAAATTATGTATCACTAAAATTTCTTCAGTGACCCTATTGCTTATCTCTATCCTAAATATGTATGATATTGCTAATTTTTTTGAAAACATCAGATGAGGCCTTCATTATTGATGTTATGTGCTGAGCACAGTGCAAAGCAAAGGAGTATATGACAAGGACATAATCCTCCTGAGATCAGAATCTAGTAAGGAATACACTATGTTTAGGCACAGAAGAAATAATGATGACACAAGTCAGCACTATCTGTTCTCCTTAGAAAATATTTTGAATATGAGTTCCAGTAGCATTTTAGAGAATAAGTGCTGCCAGTTTATACTAAATTATTACATCAAAATGATACAAAATATCCTCTGATGAAGAAAGACTGGAAGTGCCCTTTAAGCACAGAAGTAGTATGGAGGAGGGTAGATGACTGAAGAGATTCCACCAGGATAGAATGTCAAGGTGAGGGACCACACATGGAAATGCTGATCAGAGACTAGAGACTGTGAATCGGCAATGAATGGTGTGTAAAATGCTGGCAGTCAGAAGACAGGTTGCAGCTGGGTCAAAAGTGTTAATTTACATGTAGGCGCTATAATGAAAGCCTTGTTTAGGGATGAACTCTTTTAAAATCTTAAAACCTTGAAATGCTGAAGCTTGGATGTGGTAGCAACATAATAATGTTCTGGGAGATTTTACTGAAGGAACAAATTAACACTAATGAAACAAAGATGTGGTTAAATATCAGATTTAATTATTTAAAAAAGCTTAAGTGAATTTATGACTCCATCTTCAATATGAGTAAAATGTTATTCCAGTGAGTAGAATATAATTTGCCTCATTGATTTTCAGAGTGGAGACTTGAGTTAAGCAGACTCCTTCACTCCTATAACACAGGAAACTCTCTTTATAACTAGATGTTAAGTTGTTGTGCATTCCCAAGTTCTCTAAGTTGTTTGTCACCTTTTCTTCTATTTAGGTAAAATTGTCATAAATCGACTCTCCATATATGGTGGGTGCAAGGGAAGATACTCATTTCCAATGTCCTTAGAGATTCCTGGAGATGGAGGAAAGGTTGCCTACATATTTCTCCTCAGGGCCTCAAGCTCTAAATTCCTACTTCAGGTTTTCCTTCTCTCTTCTGTATTTTTTTTTTTCCTTCTTCTTCTGTACCTGTAGTTCACCTTCTAAGTGATGTCATTCCCCAGAAGTAATTCATCTCCATATTGTGCCACTTCCCACAAGCCATCTTTTTTCAGGAATCATGGACCCTTCAAGGCTGTGTGTATACCAGAGGTTACTGAACATGAAGGACAATAGAGGAGTTTCAAAAACAGCAATTAATATTTAATATTTAAGAATGCATTCTTAAAATTCTCTCAAACATTTCTGCTTCCAGGAAATTTTCCCTTATTATCTCTCTAATTCAAGAAACAATCTTCTACTAATATGGTAGCAGTAGTATAGTATTAGCAGTATACTTATGGAGCACTAGACTAGTAGTAATAACAATAGCCAACAATTAGTAAATGTTTGCTCTATGTGGGTAATTATTGTTCACACCATACTAATGATATAAGGGAAGTCAAAAGAAATACATTCTGAAGAGGTAAAAAGAAACACCAAGGGATTAATTTTCCTCAAATCTCATGGCAGTGAAGAATGGACTAGACATTAGAAAGTAGATTCCAGATCATGTGATTATTCTGGTATACTATACTGATACCATATTTCTGGGCTGGCCCAAGGGTATGTGAAGCTATAAGCAGATAATTTTTACAGAGACCCTATATATCTACAAATAGTTTGATTTTTAAAGATATGTAAAAAATGAACAGACCCATGTGAGGTAAAGTAATTTATTAATGAAGAGTTGAAATAGGACAGAAGTGAGGTATTTATGTATTTTTCCATAGTGCAGAGGAAGATTCTTTGTATGGTACTAAACCATCTTTTCTTATTCAGGCTCAGAGACCATCTATTCTCATTCTTTATTGTCTTTTTGCCATGTCTTGCTAATTTCATCACTTCCACTGTAAGAAAAAAAGGTAGCAATGTTATTACTACACCTAATGGAATGGCTCTTCTCAGTCTCTTTGAATGAAAACTATATGGATCTTTTCGCCTCTGCAGTACTTGAATGCCATTTATTTAATGATGCCTACATCATTACTTTTGATACTGTATCATTCATTGTGCCATCCATGCATACTGGCTTCAAAGGACTCCCTCAAATAATTAAATAACTAATAGAATAAAGATATGTGACTTTGGTTCATTGATAATGATCTCACATATAATCTTATTCAGAATCTGCAGGACAATTTGAATGAAAAACAGTTTTTTGGTCAAGTTATATTTACCACTGGGATATTACAGAGTACAAGTAGAAGAATACATCTTCAATGACATATTCATTTTCTTAGTTTTTTTTTTTTTAGGCAATGATCATGGCATTTTTTAACTGTAATCTCTTTCAATGCTGACATTCCACACTACTTTTGCACAAATCATCATGTAGGAGGGGGAATGGAGACCAGGTGAGGGCTCTGAATTGAGTTAGAAGAATGTTCCAAATCACCCAAGTAATGTCCATCCCTGCTCTAGCTCAGCTTATGAACTACCTGGGAGAGCATGACATCACATCAATCGGAGGGAAATAAATGGCATTGTCTAGAAGAGCCCTTTGGTGTTGTGGCGGAACAAGGCCTGAAAAGCCTTCAGAAACTATAAGTATGGTCATCCCCAGAGATAGCCTGACAGGGGCCAAGGAGCCTGAAATGGGAACCAGTGGACTATACTCACTGACAGTACTGAGAAATACACAGGATAAAAGAGTGCCTGGGGCGTCTGGGTGGTTCAGTGGGTGAAGGCCTCTGCCTTCGGCTCAGGTCATGATCCCAGGGTCCTGGGATCAAGCCCCGCATCGGTCTCTCTGCTAGGCAGGGAGCCTGCTTTCCTTCCTCTCTCTCTGCCTGTCTCCCTGCCTACTTGTGATCTCTCTCTCTGTCAAATAAATAAATAAAATCTTAAAAAAAAAAAAAAAGAGTGCCTAAACCTACATATGAAACTCAAGCCCCAGGGTCAGTGGTGAACAGTTAGTAATTCAGAGACTTCAATCTTTCTGTGAGTGATAATCATTCAAAATTAGCATATCAGCAATATCCTGAATCTCAAGGAAGAGGTGCTGTGGTTAGGAAACAAATTTCCCAACAAGATTCTCCCAAAAGACTTACCCATTATTTTTTAGTAGCATCAGAGTTTTGCTTTCACCTGAAAATATTATTGCTGATGATAATAAATAAAATAACTAATAAAGAAAATTTGACCTGCAAATAATAACTCAAAATTAGATTAAACATATTCCATTTAAAAATGTGTTAAAATCTCATTATAACCTCATTATATAACCGTATAACCTCATTGTAATAAATAAATGGATATATTGATAAAAGATAAATAAGAAATAAATGAGTGAATCGAAGCACCAGGATTCAAAGCACTATTCCAATTCCTACTCCAAATCTCTTGGAAGTAATCCACACTACACACTTCATTGTTTCTTACATGACTCATGACAAAAGATAACGCATAATTTAATCTGTCTACCAATTCTAATGGAATCCCATGTATCCTCAGCTCTCCACCAAGTGCCTCATATTTCAGTCACACTGTAACCAATTATTCTGTTTTATAGCAATACCTTTGTTATTTTTATTTTTGCCATAATAAAATGTTACTTCTTCATGAAATTTAGATTTGTGTCAATGATCCTCTTGCCTTATACCAACCATCGTTATATTTCGCTGGGGGTGGGGTAAATGGAGGAGGGAAAGTAATTAATATCCTCAAAGACCTTTTTGATAACAAAGACATAGAATTGGCTAGTGTATATGTCCTCTGTATTTTTAAAAAATTATTTCACTTTTAAATTACTTCTGTTGGCAATGAAACAACGTCCTTGCTTTCTATTTAGACATAATGTAGGTATTCTAAATTCATATCTCATTCTTTTGGGATAATGCATAGCTGGTAGATACTGCTACAAACAAACAAACAAATATTGTAGATACTGCTACAAAGTATTGTAGATACTGCTACAAACAAAACAAGATATGTGTGTTCTCTTATTCATAAACATTTTTTCCTAGATTGTGATAACATTGGTTAAAAAAAAATACTTGAAGAAGATCCCCCTCATTAAATAATCATTGTCTTCTTAAAGTAAAATATAGCTTCTACTGAAAGAAATGTTAAAATAGCTAAAGGATTTGAGAAGCAAATATATCTTAATCATTTTAGTCAAAACACTAGCTTGGCACATGGTAAGCATTTAATGTGCACTCAGTTATAGTGGCAGAATGATTAAATAGGTAAAAAGAATGTACATATGATTTCTGTAATGATTTTAACTTTTTATTTTAAATATCCTTTTCTAGCAAAAAAATAAAAAAGACAAAATTTCCTGCAATTTAGGTATTTCCCTCCTTCCCTTCCTCACTTTCTCTCTCTCATTCTTTCTCTCTCTTTCCTTCTTTGTATTTTATAAAAGCATTTGTGATGATTCCCTTTAACCCCATACATGAAAAGCTGATAGGAAAATAACCTTGATGGACTCACTTAAGGAAGGCTTGGAATTGGTTTCCATAATCTAGAAAGTTGGACTTAAAAATTGATTATTTTATTTTATTTATTTTCACATATAATGTATTATTTCTTTCAGGGGTACAGGTCTGTGATTCATCAGTCTCACACAATTCATAGCACTCACCATAGCACATACCCTCCCCAATGTACCTCATCCAGGCATGCCCCCTGCACCCCCTTCCCCTCCAGGAACCCTTAGTTTGTTTCCTGAGATTGAGAGTGTCTTGTGGTTTGTCTACCTCCCTGGTTTCATCTTGTTTCATTTTCCCCTCCCTTCCCCTATGGTCCTCTGTCTTGTTTCTCAAATTCCTCATATCAATGAGATCATATGATAATTGTCTTTCTATGAATGACTTATTTCACTTAGAATAATACCCTCTGGTTCCATCCACATCATTCCAAATGGCAAAATTTCGGGTTTTTTGATGACTATTCATCTGTTGATGGACATCTAGGTTCTTTCCATAGTTTGGTTATTGTGGACTTTGCTGCTGTAAACATCTGAGTGCATGTGCCCCTTCAGTTCACATTTGTATCTTTAGGGTAAATACCTAGTAGTGCAGTTGCTGGGTTGAGGGTAGCTCTATTTTCAACTTTTTAAGGAACCTCCATACTGTTTTCCAGAGTGGCTGCACCAGCTTGCATTCCCATCAATAGTGTAGGAGGTCCCCCCTTTCTCTGCATCCTTGCCAACACCTGTCCTTTCCTGACTCACCAATTTTAGCCAATCAGACTGGTGTAAGGTGTTATCTCATTGCGCTTTTGATTCGTATTTCCCTGATGCCAACTGATGTGGAACACTTTTTCATGAGTCTGTGGGCCATTTGGATGTCTTCTTTGCAGAAATGTCTCTTCATGTCTTCAGCCATTTCTTGATTGGATTATTTGTTCTTTACGTGTTGAGCTTGATAAGTTCTTTATGTATTTTGGATGCTAGCCCTTTATCTTATATGTCATTTGCAAATATCTTCTCCTATTCTGTCAGTTGTCTTTCTGTTTTGTTGACTGTTTCCTTTGCTGTGCAAAAGATTTTGATCTTGATGAAGTCCCAGTAGTTCATTTTTGCCCTTTCTTCCCTTGACTTTGGAGATGTTTCCAGGAAGAAGTTGCTGTGGCTGAGGTCAAAGACGTTGCTGCCTGTGTTCTCCTCAAGGATTTTGATGGATTCCTGTCTAACATTGAAGCCTTTCATCCATTTTGAGTCCGTTTTTGTGTGTGGTGTAAGGAAATGGTCCAGTTTCAGTTTTCTGCATGTGGCTGTCCAATTATCCCAATGCCATTTGTTGAAGAGACTGTCTTTTTTTCCATTGGACTTTCTTTCCTGCTTTGTCAAAGATTAGTTGACCATAGAGTTGAAGGTCCATTTCTGGGCTCTCTGTTCTGTTCCATTGGTCTATATGTCTGTTTTTGTGCCAGTAACATACTGTCTTGATGATTACAGCTTTGTAATAGAGCTTGAAGTCTGGAATTGTGATGTCACCAAATTTGACTTTCTTTTTCAACATCCCTCTGGCTATTTGGGGTCTGTTCTGGGTCCATATAAATTTTAGGAATATTTCTTCCATTTCTTTGAAAAAGTTGATGGTGTTTTGATAGGGATTGTATTAAATGTGTAGATTTCTCTAGTTAGCATAGACATTTTCACATTAGTTGTTCATCCAATCCGTGAGCATGGGACATTTTTCCATTTCTTTGTGTCTTCCTCAATTTCTTTCATGAGTACTCTATAGTTTTCTGAGTACAGATTCTTGGCTTCTTTCGTTAGATTTATTCCTAGGTATCCTATGTTTGTAAATGGGATTGAATCCTTAATTTCTCTTTCTTCTGTCTTGTTGTTGGTTTCAAACAACTGATTTCTGTGCATTGATATTATATCCTGACACTTTATTGAATTCCTGTACAAGTTCTAGCAGTTTTGGAGTGGAGTCTTTTGGGTTTTCCACATAAAGTATCATATCATCTGTAATGAGTGAGAGGTTTGACTTCTTCTTTGCTGATTCAGATGTGTTTTATTTCTTTTTGTTGTCTGATTGCTAAGGCTAGGACTCCATAGTACTATGCTGAATAACAGCAGTGATAGTGGAGATCCTTGCCATGTTCCTGACCTTAAGGGAAAAGCTCTCAGTTCTTCCCCATTGAGAATAATATTCGCTGTGGGTTTTTCATACTTGGTTTTTATAGTATTGAGCTATGTATCCTCTATCCCTACACTTTGAAGAGTTTTGGTCATGAAAGAGTTTTGTCAAGTGCTTTTTCAGTATCTATTGAGGGTATTATATGGTTCTTGTTCTTTCTTTCATTAATGTATTGTATCACATTGATTAATTTGCAGATGTTACCAACCTTGCAGCCCAGGAATAAATCCCACTTGGTCATGGTGAATAATACTTTTAATATGCTATTGGATCCTATTGGCTAGTATTTTGGTGATAACTTTTGCATCCATGTTCAGGGTTATTAGTTGGTAATTCTCCTTTTTGATGGGGTCTTTGTCTGGTTTTGGGATCAAGGTAATGCTTGCCTCATATAATGAGTTTGGAAGTTTTTCTTGCATTTCTATATTTTGAAACAGTTTTAGGAGAATAGATATAAATTCTTCTTTAAATGTTTGGTAGAATTCCCCTGGGAAGCTGCCTGGCCCTGGGCTCTTGTTTGTTTGGAGATTTTTGATGATTGCTTCAATCTCCTAAATGGTTATAGGTCTGTTCAGGTGTTCTATTTCTTCCTGGTTCAGTTTTGGTGGTTTATACATCTCTAGGAATGGATCCATTTCTTCTAGATTGTCAAATTTTCTGGCATATAGTTGCTCATAATATGTTCTTATAATTGTATCTTTTTGGTGTTGGTTGTGATCTCCCCTCTTGCATTCATGATTTTATTAATTTGGGTCCTTTTTTTCTTTTCTTTTTGATAAGTCTGGCTAGAGGTTTATCAATCTTATTAATTCTTTCAAAGAACCAGCTCCTAGTTTCATTGATTTGTTAAAGAATGAATGGGTCAACCAGGAAATTAAAGAAGAATTAAAAAAAATCATGGAAACAAATGAAAATGAAAACACAACTGTTCAAAATCCTTGGGATGCAGCAACGGCAGCCCTGAGAAGAAAGTATATAGCAATACAAGTCTTTCTCAAGAACCAAGAAAGGTCTCAAATACACTACCTAACCCTACACTTAAAGGAACCTGAGAAAGAACAGCAAATAAAGCCTAAACCCTGCAGGAGAAGAGAAATAAAAAGATCAGAGCAGAAATCAATGCAGTAGAAATAAAAAATGATCATTTAAAAAAAAATTGAAACACTCAAACATGAGTTTTAGATAACTCCAAACCAACAGGACATAGAAGAGTAGCAATAGAACTATGGATACATTTTCAAAAGGCAGGTTGTTCTATCTATAAAAAATGTTATCAATGGTTCTGAATTCTATTATTCCATGAAAATTAAAATATTTTCCTAATCAATACAATGTAAATATAGGCAGCAGATTCTTTTAGTTATGTTCCCAGCAAAAAAGTTTTATCTTGCTATTCTTTATGTTAGCCAATATCAAGCCCCAAACTCAGGGATGATTTATGATCTATATACCATTCCCTTTGCCAGGGATTGGACACATCATGGCATTCTACACATTGGAATGTTGGTATGCATTACTTGGAGGTTCCTTGCTTCTCTCATATCCATAAAGTTTTCCAGAAATATACTAGGAATGACAGAGAAGAACTATATCAGGTCTTTAATAATATCACTAAGCCAATAAATTAATCACTAGAAAAACCATCCTTCCCTGGATGGCTCTTGTTACTCAAGATAATAAGTCGTCTTACTCTTTCATCCATTTTTTTTTCTGTAACTTATACCTGAAGTCATCCTCATTGACAAAACATACCCATTCAGAAGACTTATTCTGATTGCTGAAATTTTACATGAATGGGTTATTAATAATTAAGTAATGGATGAACCAAATTATAGGCAGTTAGTGATTGATTTAAGACATACCATTTATATATTCATATAAAATTCATTAAATGTGTACTGTTACACATTATTTAAAGTACCATAAATCACAAAATATTAAAAAATAGTTTCTGCCTAAAGCATGATCAAATGAGGTTGTAAAATTACAACCAAGGAGTATTGGAGCTGCGGGTAAACTTGGCCTCAAATTGGTAGTATAGGGGCATCTGGGTGGCTCAGTGGGTTAAGTGTCTGCCTTTGGCTCAGGTCATTATCCCGGGGTCCTAAGTTCAGTTCCCAGGTCAGGCTTCCTGCTCAGTGGGGAGTCTGCTTCTCCATCTCCCGCTATCCCTTTCCCTGCTCTCATGCTTGCTCTCTCTCAAATAAATAAAGTATTTTTTTAAAAAATTGGTTATGCAAAGAACTTGTATATTTATTCTCTGGAAATGGATTCTTTCAAGCTTTGTCCACATGCAGTTGTTTGACTGAATATTCAGGTAATTTATTTTTCAGATGGCATCTATTTCCTCATCTGTAACTTGGGAAATCTACAAGCACCTTTGAATAATAAGAAGGAATAAACATTCCAAAGTAAAAAATCTATCAGAGACTGTACTGAAAAATAAGTGTATAAAGAAAAATGGAAGAGAAATCAGATTGAATCCATGCATTTGACCAGGAAATTACCTATTACTTATAAAATTTGATACTGGGGTTAGTTCTGAAACAGTTGTCTGGTCTTCATCAAATAATCACTTCTCCAGGTGGTCTTAGTTTTACACTTAAATCAGACAACTGGAGTGCTGATAAGTGATTTCGTCCTTTGGAAAATTGTCTTTCACTGAGGAAAGTTATTTTAAAAATGTAATTGGAACTCAATACAGTATTTTCAGGACTTATGTCTCTATGTCCCAAGGGATTCTTTAGAGACATATCATTCAAGTATAAGTATCAGGAAAACAGACAAGCAAACAAACAAAAAACTTTCCCCCCCCTATAGAAGTGGTTTCTTTTTTAGCTTAAATGAATTAAGAATCCAAATATCAAGTATGTCTATTCTTTTGATTTATGCACCAACAACCTGAGGAGATTCTTGAAACTGCTATCTCCTTAGCTTTTCCCCCAGTGTTACTGAGATGTAACTGACATATAATGTTGCGTGTGTAAGCTATACAGTGTGATGAATTGATACACATATATATCAGGAAATGTTTACCACAACAAAGTTAGTTAGCAGATCTATCACCTCACATAATTACCATTCTGTTGTTATGGTGAGAACATTGGGGCTCTACTCTCATAGCAACTTTCAATTATACAGTATTAACCATAGTCCCATGCTGTACCTTAGATGCCCAGAACTTATTCACCTTATAACTAAAAGTTAGTCCTCTGACAATCATCTCCTATTTGTCTCACTCCTTAGTCCCTGGCAGACACCAATCTACTCTCTGGAGCAATGATAGTAGATAAGTACTCCTAGCTTTGATTTTTTTCTCTGACATTCACATTCTTCTTTCTTATATAGCTCAGCTTCCTCATTTGTATAATTTAAACTCGTGTTCTATGTTTATTTTTGTTAGTATTTGCGAGTTAAGAGCAGATAGATGCCTGAGTTTCTTCAATATAAATCAGTAAGATATGCATAGATGAACTGGGTGACATCTTTGAATTTTTAAATTTCCATTTGTCTGCTTCTTCTTTCACTTAATTTGATGTTAAAAAGTTGTGGCATATATTTATTGATACTGATATTTCAAAGGAAGCCACTTCATCTCTAGACTTAAAAAAATCAAAGACATCATTTGAAATAGAAAGAGTAGTTGAATTAATCCAAAGTTGTCATTAAGAAAGGTAATTAAGAAAATATCTAGTTAGAAATAACATGTCTACATATATATTTTATTAGCATTAGTTCTTTCTTGTCTGTAAAACTAATGGTTATTTTACCATAGTATATTTTTCTAAATATAGTGATATTTTTAAAAGGTAATAATTACAACTTATCATGTTCTGATTTTTCTAAAAGCACACTTTTAAATAATTATTTAGTCATGGACAATTTAATTTCCTTAACCATGTTCATATATCAATGATTCATACATTTCTATGTATCTCTTACTGTTTGAAAGGAAAATATCTCTCTAAAATGTGTTCCACATGTGTAGAATATAATGCCACTTCTCAACTAAAACACAAACAAGACTAGATTCAGAAAGTCCTTCAACATAAAATTAAACTGCAGAATTCTATTTTTCAGATTATCTTCTATACCTTTAATCTTCAACATCCCATAGAGTCCATTTCACATGTTGATATCAAGTTCCACATATGAGAGAAATATATCGGTTTAATGGTATAAATTATCATTTATTTTTTTACCTTATTTTTTAATTAACATATAATGGGTTATTTGTTTCAAGGGTAAATGTCTGTGATTCATCAGTCTTACACAATTCATAGTGCTCACCATAACACATATCTTCCCCAATGTCCATCATTCAGCCACCCGATCCCTCCCACTCCTCTCCATTCCCTCAACCCTCAGTTTGTTTCCTAAGATTTTGAGCATCTTATGGTTTTTCTCCCTTTCCAGTTTTGTCTTTTTTCATTTTTTCCTCTCTTCTCTTCCCTTATGATCCTCTGCCTTGTTTCTTAAATTCCACATATCAATGAGATCATTGATAAATGTCTTTCTCTGATTGATTTATTTCACATAGGAAAACACTCTCTTGATCCATCCATGTCATTGCAAATGGCAAGATTTCATTTTTTTATGAATGCATAATATTCCACTGTATATCTATACCATATCTTTTTATCCATTCATCAAGAATAAGATATCATTTAAATGTAAATATTCAAATACCATATTTCTAATTTCATCAGATTTTTTAGTGATAGGACTAAGAATAAAAATTATAAAAATTAGAAAGAATGGGTATTTTATGTAACACAAATCCTAATGCTTTTGAACAAATGTTTTCTTTTCTTTTTTTTTTCCTTGAAGACAAAAGTAAAAACAGCGATTAGTTTAGGTCTAGGGAAAGTGGACATTTGGCACAACATTTCTATTACACAGCTCTTCTCCCTTGTTTGTGGTTAAAACTCTTAGACAAATTTTAGTGTGTGAGTCCATTTCATTTTGCTGTAACCACATCTTCCATTCCTTATTTGCTAATTAGTCTATTATCTAAATTTCTACTTAATGCTTATGAAAATACTATTGCATGACTTGTAGTGTAATTTTATAGGCTCCCCCTCTTCTTCCCAGTTTCAAATATATATCATAAGATTTTTAATTGTTCTGATTTAACATATTTTGCATGCCATTTTAAAAAATGACTTAACCCCCCAAAAGTACTTAAGAGAAAAAAAATATTGTTGCTTTGATGTTTGTCTACTATTAATACATCTGTATAACAGAAATAAGTACAATTTCCCTTCTAAAGTTTATCCCACTGGCGGCTGAATCTTGAGCATAACATCCCAAAACACATGGGGTACTTGATCCCTTTAGTAAGGAAACAGTTTGAAATCCAAGTTCAGACAGAAAAAAAAAAAGGATATTCCAAATTCCTGAAGAACCAGTCTGAAAAATTCAGAGTGGAGAATTCCAGCAGAGTACAAAACCTGTATCAGTTGGGTTATATAATGTTTGTTCTTGAGAAAAGGCAGAAATAATGCTTTTCCCCTTTCATGTGGATTAAGAAAAGAGAAAATAGAAGAAAAAAAGAGTGAAGATAAGTGACCAGAATCGTTAGTTCTGTTCTCTCATCTCTTGGTTTGTTGTTGGATAAGTTAAGTTGAGGATAGAGACATAGAGACTCTCTCTCTCTTTGTCTTCATGGCTCCTCTATCTATCTAGCTAGCTAGCTGGCTAGCTAGCTATCATCTTTCTATCTAGCTTTCTTTCTATCTAGATAGATCATCTATCTATCTATATCTAAGTATCATCTCTCATCTTTCTAACCATCCCCTAAGAGGAGGTTAACCTAACACAGAATAGACAGACAGACAGACTCAGTCTATGATCTCTACCCAAAATAACAAATGTAACACAAATCCTAATGCTTGCTGAATGGAAAACAAACAGAAACAAAACTTGTAATGAAATATTTTGGCTGGTGAGGAAAGAAAAGGAGGAAGATTGAAAGTAGGGCATAGAATCATACAATTTGAACAATCTATGCTTCCTATAGTTTACTTCCTCTGTCCCAGAGATCCATGCTTCTCCACATACTGTCAAGAATTTGCCAAACTGTTGTTTAAAAAAGAAAAAAAGAAAAAGAAAAAGAAAGAGAGAAAGAAAAACAGACTACAAATCAGACATTCTCAGAACTTGAATTTTGTCATTTCCCTAAGATCTTAAAAGTGAAGGATATGAGTGGGTTTAATCATCAGCCAGAAGAAAAGGATCATTACTAACAGTTTTGAGAAATGTAAACATTTTCTTAAGTAATCTCTACACCCAATGTGAGGTTTAAACTCATGACCCCAAGATCAAGTGTCACACATTCTACCAACTGAGCCTGTCAGGCACCCTGAGAAATGTAAACATTTTAAGCAAAATTCTTCTGTTTGGGCAGTTATTTCATAACAGAGGTTAAACTACTTAAAAAATTGCTTATATAAATATATTCTACAGACATCTTTATAATTTCTTTTTTTTAAGATTCTTAAAATTACAGAAGCAGATTAATATGACATTTATCTGTATGAAGCACTTGAGACAGACACCGTGGTTTTGAAATCTGGCTCCAACACTTGTCAACTTGTCACCTGAATTTGTTCCACCACTTAATGCTAGTTTCCTCATCTGTAAAAGTGAATAAGAATGATTCCTATATTATAGACTTGTAAACAAGATACAGGTTACTATATGGAAAATACATAGGGGTACCTGGGTAGCTCAGTCTGTTAAGCATCTGCCTTGCACTCAGGTCACGATCCCAGGGTCCTGGGATTGAGACCCACATCATCCCTGCTCAGCCTGCAGTCTGCTTCTCCCTCTGCTATTCTTCCTGCTTGTTCTCTCTTTCTCTGTCAAATAAATAAATAAATAAATAAATAAATAAAATCTTTAAAAAAAAAATAAAGTACATCAAATAGTACTTTTTCCAGAGTATTACTCAGTACCCATGGGCCATAATAATAAGTCAAGGCATATTTTAATAATTCAATATATATTACCAAACCATCTTCTAGAAATGAGGCGTACTTTAATTTTTTGCTTCAACGAGCAAGATATAAAAGACCAACTTTCCAACATTCTTAACATTTCTTGTATATTTTTATTCTTCTTTGACAATATGGTAGAAAACATCATTGTGCTCAAATTTATAATTATTGATTATTAGTAATTTTCTTTTCACATTTTTTTCTTTTACATTTTTCTTTCTCCCTTTTACCCATTCAGGGGGCAACTATATGTGTTTTTAAAAGTAATTCTGAAAATGATTTTTAAATTAGCAATGATATATAAGTATTCATAAAATAAATGGCAAGTATTTCAAGAGCATTTTCATCTACATTTTTTTCTGGTGCTTTATTTTGGTCATGTAGTTTCAATTATTTGTGATTTCTCTTTTCCTTTATGACATCATTTTTATATTGTGATATAAACTGATCCTAAAATTGAAAATATATTCTCATATTCAGCTTTTAACTTCATTTTTATAATTAATTATGTTAATCATTCTGGAATTTATGCCATAATATAATTTGAGATTGGGTTATACCTTTTTTTAATTAGTTAGCTTATCATCACAACTCTTTTGACATTTTATATAATCATTATCATTTGTCCTATTTTTTCTTGACTGTCACTTTAAGTTGTCTGTCATCCATTCTGTCAGTTCTTCAGGCAAAATGATGTTTCTTTTTTTTTTTTTAAAGATTTTGTTTATTTATTTGACAGAGAGAGATCACAAGTAGACAGAGAGGCAGGCAGAGAGAGAGAGGGAAGCAGGCTCCCTGCTGAGCAGAGAGCTCGATGCGGGACTCGATCCCAGGACCCTGAGATCATGACCTGAGCTGAAGGCAGCGGCTTAACCCACTGAGCCACCCAGGCGCCCCAAAATGATGTTTCTTAATGTTTTTGCAGATTTGTATAATGTAATTTGATATTTGTGGAAGAAGTCTCTTGCCCTCATTCTTCTTTTTTTCTTTCCACTTATTTTCATATTCCTTCCTTTGTAGCAAAAGTGTGAGCATGTGTTCCAATCCTATAATCTGGAGTGAAGTCTTCTGAGGGGATTTCTGGAAAAGTGTGCCTTTCTAATTAAAAAAGAGAAAGAGATGAACAAACAGAAAACCACCTTCTTATGTCTAAGATTGGACTTGGCCATATAAGTATGTGGGGTTTAATCCTCAGGAAAACGATTTTGTCAACAAGAGAATAGTAAAAAGGTTAAATAACCCTTGAACCACCTGCTCCAGACATCTTTAAATACTGGATAATTAAAGTCAATAAAAGGGCACCTGGGTGGCTCAGTTGGTTAAGCATCTGCCTTCAGCTCAGGACATGATCCCAGGGTCCTGGGATCTAGCCCTGCCTCTGGGCTCCCTGCTTAGCAGGGAGTGTGCTTCTCCCTTGCCTTCTGCCTCTCCTCCCTTCCCCAGACTTGTGCTCTTTCTCTTGTTCTCTCTCTCTCTCTCTCAGATAAATAAATAAAATCTAAAAAAAAAAAAAAAGTTGATAATAATGTATCCTGCACCTAAAACATTCTAGCTGGGATATTTTCTCTGGTGATATTACTGAATTGGAAAGTCTTATTAAATCATTTGTTGATTGATTCCCCCCCCAGCCCCCAATTCTTATCAAGTAAAAACCGAAGCCCTAAGGTCAACAGAATTTTCACAATCTCTTTCTTTTTCTAGCCTCATCTGGCTACTAATCAATGGAGCTAAATATCCATTTCCTCTCCACAGATTATAGCTTCACATGCTTTCAATTAATTCTAGTTAGAACATCTTTACTACTCATGCCTTCCTATTGAAATTTTTTCTTGTCTTCAAGAATAGTCATATCTCCAACAGAACTGTGAACATGCTTTCTCTCATCATAACTGAAATATGATGCCCCTTTACTCTGAACACTAACGACATTTGGCTTATACCATTTAAATGGCAATTTTCTACATGAGAATTGAAATCATTTATAGCCACACAGCTTGTTGTCTACACTAACGTGAATTTAATATTCTACTGCCTGCAATTAATATGAATTTAATACTTCAGAAATATTTTACCCAGAGAGAGGATATTGTAACAACTTTATTAATTGGTTAGGGAATTTATTGGATATCCATTTACTGAAAAATGGGCTTGTTTACTTGCCCTTGTGAGAGTAAATAGCTCCTTCTCAGTATAATAATGCCCAATTCAGCTGAACAAACAAATCTTTACTCATCAAGACTCACGTAAAACCATTCTTTCACTGTGCCCACCAATCCTAAACTACTATAACACAATCTCTACCCAGCCCCAAACAGAACCCCTGCACTGGAAGTGTTGGGCAAATGTAAGTACAAACAAAATGTCCCAACCCGGAAATCTTTTCTACAAAGATAGAGGAGAACGAGAACACATTCATTATTGAAAAAACACTAATTAAATCAGAACCTAATGTGGATTACAATTAATCTGCTCAGAGATTGTGAAGACAAAAATAAATCTCACTCTTTTATACACCCATGCAGATACAAGCCATTACTTATAAGTTTTCAAGATAAGCAATGATTGACCCTCAAGTCAGAGGACTTAACAGCATTGTCACACATAGTTCTTAACCTTTCCTCATAATCAGGATGACCATCTGTGTGAGTTAATTTGCTTTATCCAGAAGAAAAACAAATGTCTAATATCTTTATGATAAGAAGTAGTTTTGCAACTCGGAATGAGATGCCACAGAAGTTGAGCTTCTACAGTCCCACAGAGATAGAGGTGCTATCTGCCCTGATCATCACATTTTACAGAGATAGTTCCCAGCTCCTTGAGAAAGACATTTCTAGGTCATATACTAACAAAATGATAATCTAGTCTTCAAGGGGTTTTATATACATGTCAAAGAGAGAAGAAAGTACTTCAAATAACAAGTTTCTAAGTTTCTAACATAAATTGTCCAAGAAAAAGGGGGGGGAAGCGAGATCTCTTTCCTTATTTTCAGCAGGGCAAATTAAGCCTCTTTTTTTTTTTTTAATTTTATTTTTTATAAACATATATTTTTATCCCCAGGGGTACAAGTCTGTGAATCGCCAGGTTTACACACTTCACAGCACTCACCACAGCACACACCCTCCCCAATGTCCATAACCCCACCCACCCAACCCCCCTCCCCCCATTAACCCACAGTTTGCTTTGTGAGATTAAGAGTCACTTATGGTTTGCCTCCCTCC
>NW_019154086.1:91844694-91862377 GCF_002288905.1 Enhydra lutris kenyoni | reverse complement strand
CCGCCCGTCCTACCTTTCCGAAAGTGGTTGATTTTCTGTTTCTAGAGTTGCTGTTCTTCTTCTCTTCGATCTCCCGTTGGATTTGTAGGTGTTTGCAATCTTTAGATAAGCTATCTAGCTGATCTCCCGCTACCTGAAGTAGTCTCAGCCTGCTACTTCTCCGCCATCTTGACTCCTTCCCAAATTAAGCCTCTTATTTTTAATTTATATTTGTCTTACAGAAGACCTGTTCTAAATGAGATCTCCAAAATCTTTTGAATATACTACCATGGATGTCTCCTTCTGAGATGCTCCTAGAACTCTGTCCAATCGGTGGATCCCTATGCTGCAGTTGTGATAAACTTGGACTTTGCTTTATCTGCAGGTTATTGTGATGGCATTTTTCCAGACATGGCAGTAGACACCTATTATTGCAAACTAATTTTTGAAACTGCCACTTATACTCTAGTAGATGATAAGCTACCAGAAAGTAGAAAATATTTACGTAAATTTATTTTTTCTTTTTCTTTTCTCTGTGGTAGCATAAGATCCTACAGTTATTGGACTTTTCAATGGATTGAATTTTGTTTTATCGTTTCAACGATATCTTGTTCACATTTTGAGTTGAGAATGGAACAAAATTAACTGACTCTCCCTGGAAGATAATCTATATAACTACTCTGAATACAATTTAATCACAAACAAAAATGTAATAATAACTGTCTATTTAATATAAACTGAGAAAAATGACTGAAACAACCAATTACAAAATGCCTGCTATAAATTAGTATTATTTCATCATATCTTCAGTAAAATACATGCAAATAACACTATTTTAACAGAAGTTGTTAGATTTCCTAATGAACTTTTGAAATTACTTCTTATTCATTAATAAATCCCTTGTAATTCTGATCCTCAGGATTTTTGGCTGGTTCTCTATTTTCTAAAAGAATATGCTTTTATTTTTAAATTTATTTTAATTTATTATTATTATTACTATTATTTTTTAGAGAGAGAGACAGCCTGTATGAGCAAGGGGTGGGAGCAGGGGGAGAGGTAGGGAGAGAGGAAGAGAGAATCTTAAGTAGTCTCTGTGCCCAGCAGGAGCCCAATGCAGAGCTCCATCTCAGGATCCTGAAATCATGACCTGAGCTGAAATCAAGAGTCAGATCCTTAATTGATTGAACCACCCAGGTACCTCTAAAAGAATATGTTTCTAAAAAACAAAACAAAACAAAACCACTTCAGAGATCTATAAATCTCTAACCTTCTGAAAATGACCTCCCCAAAGAGATCTGCTTTGAGAGAGATTTTAAACCCTTTCATTCCCAATTAACTCCTCCACCCAGGCATTGTATAGTTTCTCAATCATCATAAAAGCCACAGATTTCTTTTCTTTAAGCATTGCAGAGAGCAATGGCTCCTGCTGTGACAAGACAAAGGCTAAATACCAATACAAAGTTAGCCATGACCTTTTTTCTTCTACCAGAGTTATCAAGCAATAGCTAACTCAAGATCACAGATGAAATAGCAATACTTAAAATGGTCATAAAAAGTTCTTCTCTAATTAGGAAAAAAATAGAAAGCCTGATACTGCAATTTCTTATTTGATACTTGTATTTAACTTGCAGGAAGCCTGCTAAAAGTGCTGAAGAATGTACTAGGGAGTTTATTTGACCTATGCATTGCAATTACCAAATATCTTCCGAGAGAGGCAATTAAAGTGGGCTAGTGAAGAGCTTGCACTCAGAGCAAATATAATTCTCAAATGGAGTAAGACATTCTAAAAATACTCGGGAGAGTTTATCACATGTCTCTTTTCTACATGTTAGACCTTCTCCTGAGTCATGTTTGATTTTGTAATTCTAGAATTCAGCCATCTTTTTATTTGGCCACAGACACTTTTTCTCCAACTTGAATAACTAGTACCAGGTGAATTAATTAGAAACATGATTTTTCCCAAATTTAAATAAATAAGAAGGAATTGGCAAAAAGAATAGGTTATCCTGTATTATAGTTTTAAAGATAAATACATGAGTTAATATGAGAATATATGAGAATGAATATGAATATGAGAATTAATATGAGAATATATTCTCATATAGTTATATATGAGTATATATATATATGTATATATATATACATAGTTATATATGAGAATATATAATATGAGAATATACTCTTTTTGGGAGAGCATTAGCAGAGGCATCTAATCTAGTCCAGAACTTCAGAAAAATTTTCAGAACAAAAATGATGTAAGTCTTGAGAGACAGATTGAGGGGACATTGTCTGGACAAAGAGGGGTAGGAAGGTTTTCAAGTACTTGGAGTATCTGTGATGCATGAAATTTAGAGGAAATCAAAAGAAGATCAAAGGGACTCGATGCAGCTGTGGGGTGTGGAATGTAATTATGGAATTGCAGAGTAATACAAGGAGCAATCTGTAAAGGAACTTTGAGATTACATAATATATGCTACAAGTAAGGAAAGACTTTAAAGGGTCTAAATAGTATTTGAGAAGTACTAAAGTATATGACAAGTATTAGGATAAGGTTATAATTTTTTAAATTTCCAAGCATCCAGACTCTAAATAGGAATAATAATACTTGGAGTTCCATATACTTCCTCCAAGGAAACAGAAATGGGATAAAGGGAAAGAAAATTGAGCAGGTACCTGGAAACATCTTTTTTGAGTCAGCAGCATTCTTGCATTTGCAGAAAGTCTCCTGAAAATTTTAATGTCACTTTATCTAGTCAGAAGAGGGGCAGTAAGGTAACCTCAAAAATGAAAAGAAAGACACTTTGAGACCAGAAAATGAAACAGGTGATTCCATACATGTTACACAGAATTTATTCAGGGTAATTTACTTAATTTACTAATGGAGGGATAGGGTTGGTGACGATCTAGGTAGCTGCACAACTATTCTCTACAAGTCCAGACCACACATTTTATACAGTGAGGAGACATACAAAAGAGCACTGTTGTGAGATCAAAGGATGCACATGCGCCTCCAAAAGCTTGAATGCACCTGACAGCTAATTCTTAATCAGATCTTATGGCACCTTCTGTGCATGGAAGGGGAGAGTCTATAGAAACCTTAACAAATTTATGCAGGGCCCAAGCAAGCATCCCTCATCTGACCCTGGTGGATGTTTCTAAGGTATGTGTATTAATCTCCAAGGGGCCCAAAACAGTAGTCTTAAGAGAGGTATTGAGCAAACACAAACAAGATGGAGGGCCAAAGATGGAGTCAGTATTGTCAGCATTCCTACAGCTATTATGGAATGAAAATCTTAACTTATATTACTAAGTCAAATAAACTAACCAAGTGACATTTTCAACTTTCAGTGTTTAGGTAAATGCTCTACAAATTACTTTAAATGCATAACGATGTAAGTATGAGATTTAACGTTAAAGTAATATGACTGGTTTATGAATGTGGTTGCTAAGCCAATTTCAAAATTATACTGTTCAGGGAAAGAAAATATGAATGCCTCATTTTTCTGTAAAGTGACATCTTAATCAAAGGAACTGATGCCGTTCAGTTGGGATTAAAAAATAAAATACCAAATTGAATCAATGAATCACTGATTACTGAATTGAGGCACACTGTTGAATACTTTTATATCTGCTCATGTTAAAACTCTTCTCTGTGGCAACAGACAAAACTGCATTATGTGGAAGATGGTTCAGTCACCTAATGACACAGAGAGTTCATAGGTTAAGTAAAAACGAGCATCAATTTCACTATTGCCGATTACTTACCATTTAGAAAAGATAAAAAAAATACTAACTATACTGAAAAATCACCATTTCTAAGAAAAAGAAAAAGAAAAATTGTTACAAAGCTCATCTGTCATTTTGAAATAAACTCATGTCCCCAAAACACTGGCTCTGATGACTCAAGACTGAAAGAAATGTTACTGATGGCTCTACCCTCTGGACCACAGCTCATTAGGTCACATAGTTCAAAGATAACCTTTCTCAGTAGCTGACAGTGCTATTCTCTTATTGAATAAAATACTACTACAACTACTACTGTTTTACACAAATTAATATATATTAGTATTTTGCAGTAAAAATCCAATTATGTAAGGGAAGTAACTAAAATGTTGCTTTTTGCCATTTGATTGCTTTTTTTCTACATTCAGGTTAATGTTGAGACCAATTCTTATGGGTAGTGAACTCAGAGTCAATGAAAGTTTAAAGGATTTCACATTAACAGATTAAGATATGAATATGTTTTAACAAATTAAGATTTTAATATTTTTTAACAAATCATAATGTGAATGTAAGAGTCTTGGAAATATCCTTGCTTTTTTAGAGCATACTTGTGAAAATTGGGTGCACTCTGGGAGGACAGCTCTCACAGCATAGACACGACAGAAGCTAGAACACATTGCTATAACATAGGCTGGCTGGGTTAAATTATTATGCCAGTCAGAAAGCCCCAGAGAGGGGCGCCTGGGTGGCTCAGTGGGTTAAAGCCTCTGCCTTCGGCTCAGGTCATGGTCCCGGGGTCCTAGGATCGAGCCCCACATCGGGCTCTCTGCTCAGCAGGGAGCCTGCTTCCTCCTCTCTCTCTCTGCCTGCCTCTCTGCCTACCTGTGATCTCTGTCTGTCAAATAAATAAATAAAATCTTAAAAAAAAAAAACAAAAAACCAAAGCCCCAGAGATGGTGGATCTTACCAATCTACATAGAGTTTCAGTCCATATCTTGTTTTTCTTTATCATGCAATTTGTTCTGTAATCAGAATAACTCTTATTTTTTCTGCAACAAGCCAACTTTATTCCTACTACCATGACTTTGCGATTTCTCTTAAATTTGCTTCAAATATATTTTGCTTCACCCTTTTATTTATATAGATGGCACCTGTTTGTTAAGGCTTTTCCTGCTTATTCTTTCTTTATTGTTATACGAAACATTTGTTTTTACTACAATAACATCGACTCTACAGGTTTGCTGGAGGTAAGGTCAGCTCTGGGTTAATTGAGCTCTGCTCTATTAAGCCAGACTTGACTGGACTCAGATTAGCTCCATGCATCTTCTAGTTCCAGAACACAGTGTGAAGACTGACCAACTACTGGGATAATTTGTTTTTAAAGGAAGAGGGGTCTCAAATATACTGCAGAGATGTACCTGAAGATTCAACTTGAACCGTCATCTTGTGTGTCATGTCTATGCTCATTCCATTGGCTAAAACAAATTACCTATTCATACCTTACACTGGAGTGGGAAAGTGTACTTCACTTTCTGGGAGATAGGGTTACTACTGTTAGAGGGTAAAAAGCACATATTCAAAAAATAACACCAACTATTTTAATTTCCACTTTGATGCCATATACTGGGCTTTTCTCCTGCATGAAAAATGTACTCAATACTTCCCCAAAAGAGTTTAATTAAGGCATAAGATGCAAAGGTCTGTATCTCATGATTTAAAACACTTCCTGATAAAGTTCCTTTTGATCTAAAAACAAATGAACAAATAACACAAGTATATTCCTCATCCACATCCAATATTTTATGGTATAACTGGAGTACTGTAGCCAAATAAACCTACCCATTTAGATAGAGAAAGAAGAGGACTTAATCTCTGTGTCACAGTATTGCAAGTCCATCATTACTAGACAAACAGAATGTTTCCTGATTAGACCCACATTGTACTCATTCCTGTGTAGTAAATCGCTGACCCTTGTTTCTCATTTTTTTTTTAAGATTTTGTTTATCCATCGAGAGAGAGTGGGAGCATGAGTGGGTGAGGGAGCAAAGGGAGAAGCAGACTCCCAGCTGCATGGGGAGCTGGACACAGGGTGACCCTGAGATCATGATCTCAGACGCTCAACCAACTGAGTCACTCAGGCGCCCCTCCTTGTTTCTTATTTGACCCTGCCCTCTTTTTCTCTCTTTTTCCTTCCCTCTTCTTAGCCCCATCAGAAAGGCACATCACAGAGTATGTCCATCATGGAAGTTGTGTAATTTTCCCTGTTTCCGCCATTGGAAGATTGAGAGCTTAAGGATTGTTTCACCTGTTAGTTACAGTATCTTTTTTTTTTTAATTTTATTTTTTATAAACATATATTTTTATCCCCAGGGGTACAGGTTTGTGAATCACCAGGTTTACACACTTCACAGCACTCACCATAGCACATACCCTCCCCAATGTCCATAACCCCACCCCATCCCCCAACCCCCCTCCCCCCATCAACCCTCAGTTTGTTTTGTGAGATTAAGAGTCATTTATGGTTTGTCTCCCTCCCAATCCCATCTTGTTTCATTTACTCTTCTCCTACCCCCTTAACCCCCCATGTTGCATCTCCGCTCCCTCATATCAGGGAGATCATATGATAGTTGTCTTTCTCCGATTGACTTATTTCGCTAAGCATGATACCCTCTAGTTCCATCCACGTCGTCGCAAATGGCAAGATTTCATTTCTTTCGATGGCTGCATAGTATTCCATTGTGTATATATACCACATCTTCTTTATCCATTCATCTGTTGATGGACATCTAGGTTCTTTCCATAGTTTGGCTATTGTAGACATTGCTGCTATAAACATTCGGGCGCACGTGCCCCTTCGGATCACTACGTTTGTATCTTTAGGGTAAATACCCAGCAGTGCAATTGCTGGGTCATAGGGTAGTTCTATTTTCAACATTTTGAGGAACCTCCATGCTGTTTTCCAGAGTGGTTGCACCAGCTTGCATTCCCACCAACAGTGTAGGAGGGTTCCCCTTTCTCCGCATCCTCGCCAGCATCTGTCATTTCCGGACTTGTTAATTTTAGCCATTCTGACTGGTGTGAGGTGGTATCTCATTGTGGTTTTGATTTGTATTTCCCTGATGCCGAGTGATGTGGAGTACTTTTTCATGTGTCTGTTGGCCATCTGGATGTCTTCTTTGCAGAAATGTCTGTTCATGTCCTCTGCCCATTTCTTGATTGGATTATTTGTTCTTTGGGTGTTGAGTTTGCTAAGTTCTTTATAGATTTTGGACACTAGCCCTTTATCTGATATGTCATTTGCAAATATCTTCTCCCATTCTGTCGGTTGTCTTTTGGTTTTGTTAACTGTTTCCTTTGCTTTGCAAAAGCTTTTGATCTTGATAAAATCCCAATAGTTCATTTTTGCCCTTGCTTCCCTTGCCTTTGGCGATGTTCCTAGGAAGATGTTGCTGTGGCTGAGGTCGAAGAGGTTGCTGCCTGTGTTCTCCTCCAGGATTTTGATGGATTCCTTTCTCACGTTGAGATCCTTCAACCATTTTGAGTCTATTTTCGTGTGTGGTGTAAGGAAATGATCCAATTTCATTTTTCTGCATGTGGCTGTCCAATTTTCCCAACACCATTTATTGAAGAGGCTGTCTTTTTTCCAGTTGCAGTATCTTTTAAACCTAGCTGGTGACACTTTTGGAATACAACTTCCAAAAACTTGGTGGCATTTAGCTATTTGATTTCGATCAGCTCCTTGTGTCAATAGTCACACCCACAATTCTTTTTGAGACACATCTTTTTTCTAGATTTCTCCATAGCTATTTTGATCTTACCAGGCTTCTTTGGGACCACACATGTGGTTGCTTTAATCTGACAAGTCAGTGAAAAGTCTTAGCAAACAGCTGGATGATAATCTTTCCTCTCTGCCTTAATTTGGTATTTTCAGTAAGGCTTTGTCTTCATTGGCTTTTGTGCCTCATGTCTTTTCTGTAGTTTATGTTTTATTGATTGGAGTTGAGTGTATCTTCCAAGCCTGATTAATATATAATATTATATATTATAGATCTAATATTGTTATAAATATAATATTTTAAACATTAATTCATAATGTAATATTTTATAAATATACATTTATAAATATATTTTAATATATGATAAATAATATAATATATAATTATATATTATATTCTATATTTCATGAATATAAATGTATAAATATAATTTTCTATTTATATATGAATATATACATACATATATATGTATATATGTGTGTGTGTATGTGTGTGTGTGTGTGTGTGTGTGTGTGTGTATATAGGAATAGAAGAATAGAAAATAGCAGGGTGGATTGGATTCCAGGAACCATTTAAACTTGAATTGCTAGAATATAAACTATAAGATAAGGTATAGAAGACACAAGTTCAGAGAACAAGGAAAAGATCATGATGGGCTTGGAATACCATGTTGAAGAACTTGAAATAAATTATGTGGGATATAATGCTAAATATAATTTTTACTCTTCAAAATGTGTACTCTTTTTTTTTTTAAAGATTTTATTTATTTATTTCACAGAGAGAGATGATAAGTAGGCAGAGAGGCAGGCAGAGAGAGAGATAGAGGAGGAAGCAGGTTCTCCGCTGAGCAGAGAGCCCGATGCGGGACTCGATCCCAGGACCCTGAGATCATGACCTGAGCTGAAGGCAGAGGCTTAACCCACTGAGCCACCCAGGTGCCCCAAAATGTGTACTCTTTTAGCAGTGATATAGTTTTAGGCCTAGTGCCAATTACTGATGGATTTTGTTGTTGTTGTTGTTGTTAAGCCAATGAGAATAAAAGTACTTGCCAGTATCTCTGTTGAAGAATTGGAGTGTTTAAGAATCTGAGGAATTTAAAATCAGGAATGTATTTCTGACTTCTATCCATATAACCAGTGGTTATACAGAGTCAAAGCATACCAAAATGGGCCAGAATTGTTCATAAAAATTTCCAGGTAGTTCTTGAATTCATAAGCTCCCCTCCTCCCCACCCCAAAACTTAAGCCTTAAGAATATGTCATCAGTTTTGAGGAAAACATTTTCTTTTAGTCCAATTAGCTTCACTTGAATCTGAAGTACACCTGTAGGGGAGAAGTTTTGTAATTCGTATGTATCCTAAGGAGTTTTTCTCATCTAAATCAGTGAATCGCTTTTGAAATTGTGACTTAATAATCAACAAATGGCCCAGCAATTCTTGAAATCATGATTTTATTGCATTGAAGGCATTTCAGCCAAGAAGAACTGTTCCATTCTGAAACTAGCTGCAGCTTACTCAAGTCTAAGGCTGAAGATATTTATTCTCCTAAACAAAATCAGCAAAGCAGTTTTTTCTCTGCAATTGCAGGTTCATTGGCTTGATGGCTCCTGTCCCAGAGGAAAGAGATGGCAACCACGTTAACCACAGCTGAGGAGCATATATCAAAATAAATAAAATCTTTATAATCCTCTTAAAATTCTCCAATTGATTTTTGAGAGTGTGAATGTCAAAATATTTATTGCTTTTCAAATTTCATCATCACTTCTAGCAGTGAATCTCATTTACAAACTTAGAGCACAAACTTCCATAATAAAGAATAGATTGGAAGCCTGGTACATGGACCCTCTTGACCAGAACTTTCTTTTCTTGCACATTTCTGATGCTCCATTTAAGCTGTCTATGAATTTAGGCTTCAAATTTTATACTCTTTACTTAAAGGTGATTAAGGTATACTCTATTAGCTAAACTAGTTCATCAGGGAAAACATACTTATTAAAAATAAGAAGGTTGAACATAGAGGTAATGCAGATTAAATTTCTTCCCAGAATGCTTGTTAGGTTTAATCTCATCTTGGATTTGGAAGTACAAAAGAGGTGCTATCCCATGATTTCTTACTGCTAACCACAACCTCACTGTGGCTTGATTATTAGGGGTAAATAGAAAGTGACTTGAATACATCAGTTCCCTAAAAAGCCAGGATGATTGCTATTCATCGTTTTGTTCTTTTACTATTAGTTTTAGAAACATTTTCTGAATATTCATTTCTGCATATTAATAAAACATATCCCTTTCTATATTATTTATAGGGAAAGTTTTAAACTTAATTTTAAAATAACATACTACTTCTGCTTCATGCTACTATAAAAATGTTGGTCTTTTATAAGTTGCTTAATTCAAACCTTTTATTTTTAGAGCAGACTTTTTAATTGGTCATATGAAATATGTAATAGAGATGTTTATTGTATAAACATCTATTAATTCAAATTTAGAGAAAGCACTCAGGTTGATCTAATTGGTAGGGAGTGCATTAAAAGTAAAGATGGGGAAAATGATGCTTTTAAATTACAGGAAACTAAAAAAAAGGTATGTGATAAATTTAGTGATTTAAAATTTTTATTTTCTCAAGTTACCATTTACTGGGTCAGAAACCAATTGTATCACTATCTTCTTTAATAGCTTTTCATTCTAATCCCTTAGTCGAATAGATCTATTTTTTAAAATAATTACCTACTCGACAATGCTGCTAGATAAACCACACAGGCGAAAACCTCATCACTGTAACAAATCTTTAGCAATGAAATCATACACACAATTCCAGCAATTTCTCTGGTTCAACATCTAATTATGTATATACCCATTACTTATTTCACAGAAGTGAACGTCAAGCTAATTAGGACTTTTATTAGGGTCTTCATCCATATAGAAAATTAAACTCAGATCAGATTTCCTAGTAAACTGAAAGGCTACCTTACATGGGACACTAAATGCATTCTAGGATTTTTACTGTCTGAATTTGTTGCTGCTACTGTGCAAATCTTTTAAGCAATTGTCAGTACGATCCTATGGCTCCGTTGACTTCTTCAACACTTCCAGTGGTGAAGATGTTACAGATATAGATGGAGCCAACAAGTGCTCCTGGAGTCTCTTTCTTCTCTCTCCAAAATATCACCACTATAATCAGTCTTGGAGAACATAGACACAAATCTCATTATGCCCTTTTTCTTTGTTCATCAAGCATCAAAAGATGCCCAGAAATCCACAGTCACACCTCATTCCCTGGAAACACATCCCCATATGGATCTGCACATTGCTTAATCTGACTCTGTCTGCTGTTCTCCCCAATTTCTGAAATCCTGCCATTGTGTCCTCTAAATCACATGATCCTTTAGCAGTTAAAACTTTTCTAACCCTAAACTCTTCCTTCATCATTTTACTTGCCTTTTTGGTTCAGATGATATCTGGCTTTAACCTAAGATCTTTTACCTGTAGTTCTCATAAACTGAACAGGAAAATGAACAATTATGTTTCTTGCTCCTCGTTTTCTCAGACTGAACCCACCTCTTGATCTCTGCCTTAAACCACTTTTTTCCCCTTAAAACATTTATTAGATTTCACTACTCATCCCCCATCTCTTTAAAAAACTTTTATTTATAGATTCTGTGATCACTTACCCTTTGTTTCTTTAACTCTTCTCTAACTGAACCTTACTCCTCTACAGATCCTATCATAGTTTTTGTTGTTGGTGGTGGTGGTGGTGGGTTTTTGTTTTTTGATTTTTTTTCTTTTTTAATAGCAACACGTATACTGATGATCCCTCCACTTGTAAAGCGTGACAAGCGTCAGTGCCATTACCAGACACTCTGATTTTCTCCTGTTCAGGTAGGATTTCATTTTCTGGTCGCTTTGCCATGAGGTGGAGCCTTTGGCTTAGCTCTGGTCAATGAATCCTGAATGACCCTTGAAACTATCAAGTTCAGCCTCCATGAATATAACTAATCATCTTGACAATGATGGAACCAAAACAAGAGAAAGAAATAAACATGAATTTTTTTTAACTGGATATTTTAAGCTGCTGAGTCATATTTATTTTATTTTCAATAGCATGACCTCGCTTATTTAACTGATGCACCTGGTCTCTCCATTCTTTGCTCCCTGATAGTAAAAGGTCTACTTTGGTTCAATTCTATCCTTTATGATAACTATAAGCATGCAGCTGAATGTGGCTGAAAAAGAATAAAAAGCCTTACTGGCTGATCTGACGTTAAATTCAGGACTTCTAACAGCATGTGACCTCTTAATGCCGCCCTGCAATCCAGCCCTATTTTCCTAGTCTGTCTATCCGCTCACTCACAAGCAATTATAAATTACTTTCTTTTCTGTCCTCAAACATCTTCGTCTATAGTTGTAAGTAATGACAGTACTAGAAAAATAGTATTAGCTCATTAAAGCTAGAGATCAATCACAGTTTGTGATCATTGTTACCGTAATGACTTAATAAACATATCTGGAGTTAAAACACACACTCTTCAGCCTCTTCTTTGATTTTCTGACTTAATCAATGCATTATGTATTTTTTCAAATGTAAGATAGCTATTATTTCTTGAGTGCCTGCTATAGATAATATCTCACTCAATTTTCAAAATTAAATAAATTAAATAACATTAAATAAAATTAATTTTATTTAAATAATTAAATAAATGAAAAATTAAATAAAAAATTACTCCCTATCGTGATCCCCAGTTTCAGATAAGGAAATGTAGGCAAAGATGTTAAATACTTGATCTCAAATGACACAGTCAGTCAGCAATAAATGTGGGATTTGGAGAGGGGTTGATGGTAGACTTGAGAGACTATGGTCTAACCATATACCTTGTTTCCCACAACATCCTGAAAAGAGTTTGAACAGTTTGTCTAAGAGGTAAGAGGAATAAGGAAGGCTATATTTCCTTCTCAGGTTCCAAAATGAAGAGCTGTTGATTTTCACACAGGAAAGAAATCTCTTAGACTTGAGTTCATTCGATAGTGTTTATCCATATGCTGGGGCTAAAGAGGAAAAAGGATCTGCCACACTGTATCAGTCTTGATAGTCTCCAATGACATTTTGAGTAGTGATATATCTGTTTGGGGGTTTAGAGATACCTGTTTTACTCCAACTTTGCTATTTCCTATGTGACTTCAATTTATCCTGATCTATTATAAAATATAAATCAGTAATTCTAAACATGACTAACTTATAGTGAGCATTGGGAGATGATGTATGTGCAAGGGGGCTGTGTACCATGTTGCCCTTTCTGAGCTTTCGTTGAGTTTGGGATATGCTGGCCACACTGTCAATGGGATCGTACTGCTAAGGGTTAGCAAATGATTTTCTGGGCAAGCGCAAATTCCTTAATTATTATAGATGCTTAATATTTTTATAAACTTTTATCTATTTCCTCAGATTTAAAGTCACAAGTGTCCATGGAATACAGGAGAAAAAGACACAAATCCCATCTGACAGAATGGTGATTATAGAATGTTGTAAAACACAGATTATAGGAAAAGATCATGAGATACCTTAGGAAAAAAAATCACTAATGAAAAATTAATGGTCTGGGGCCCAGACTGAGCAGAAGGTCTACCTGGTAGAATGAAGCAGTCATTTTGGGTAGAATGCAAGCTGTTCATTAACATGTCAACATTCTAACTTCTGGCATCTTGGGGACGAGAAGACTACGTGATAGGGTAAAAAGACTGTATCACCAGGGAGGGGGCGGAGGTGGCAAACAATTCTGCTCTGTAATCTCTTTTTACAAAAGTCATACATGGGGCACCTGGGTGGCTCAGTCAGTTGAGCATTTGCCATCCACTCAGGTAGGATCCCAGAGTCCTTCCCTGATATGGGGAACTGGGCTCCCCATATCAGGGAGCTGCGTGCTTCTCCCTCTCCTTCTACCTGCAGCATCCCTTCTTGTGTTCTCTCTTCTCTCTCTCTCTCTCTGTCAAATAAATAAATAATTTTTTTAATAAAAAGTTCATATACATTGAAGGGAATATATTTTCCTGTCTTCCAGAGAGAGATGGAACATAGAAATAGGCAGAGATGATGATGAACTCAAGAGTTGTGACTGCAGAGGGAATAGTTTCCCTAAGGTTGTCAAGGTCAAGCAATACCCAAGTCTGCTCAAGGAAAGCTCTGTTCATGGAGCGGACTACTGCAGATGGGTTTAGGCAGGACAGAAATGAGCTCCTCACTGCAGGTGGGTTCATGCAGAGCAGAAGTGAGCTCACCACGGCAGGTGGGTTCATGCAGAGCAGAAGTGACATAGACAGAAAGGCAACGGGCAGTAAGGGGAAACTTCAGAGAACTAGAGGCAACCAGGTAGTAAATTAGATTTTTATTGCACTTCTTTGGGGATTCCTAGACTCACACACAAGAGTAGTGGCCTGAGACTTTGCGTGCGTGTGTGTGTGTGTGTGTGTGTGTGTGTGATGCCTAGTGATCCAAGAAATTGGGGTAAACTGCTTATAGTGTCTTTCCTATGATCCTAAAGGTAATATGATTTAGGACACATTTGTTTATACCAAGTAAAACATCTGGTAAATATTTGAATCATCAAATACCCGTTCCTTCCCTGACAACTCCATAACCCATTCTGTGTAACTAGGAAAATGGTTTTAGTGTACACATTTTTATTAAAGCAAGAGTTTTCACCTGCATGGAGCTTCACGTAGAGGTGGGAAGCAGAAATGCATTTTGTCTGTTTATTGTAACCTTTACTTTCTTCCCACTAAAAGCCAGAGTTCCATTCAACTAACCAAACGAATTAATTTTCTACAATGTTTTTGTAAAGGCCTGTTTGCTTATGGTTAGTCCAAATGTGCTAAAAATTGCTAACTTTCTGCCTTCTTTGTAACAAGTAAACTTGTCCTAGAAAATGAATGTTGGGATTAGTATACTTTTTCCATTACATGCTGTTTGTGTAAACCTTTCTACATCGTCAAAATAAAGCCTTTAGTGAAGGAAAGTGAAATAGAAAAGGCATAAAAAAAAAATCAAGCTGATGGATTAACTCAGTATTTCCCAGCAGAAATTTTTTATTCTCTTATGTTTGGTAGTTTCTTATCTCCGTGTACTATATCTCTAGTTTTTATCAATTACCTAAGGGGCAATTCTCTGCAAATACTTTCAATTCTACAGACTCTTTTGGCAGACCTTCCCCTTACCTTTGGCTCTTTATCTCTGCATTCTATCAGATGCTTTCAAGAGAACTATTTTGCAGCCAACTTGAGGAACCTGAGCACTAGACTGTCTCAGATCTTTTTTCTGTGAAATAGCTAAGGGTCCCAAGATACTTATTTTAAAAGCAAACATCATTTTGTAGAAGCAGAAAACTCTCTTTGATTCACTCATGATAAGAAAATATCCTATAAATTTTATTTTTGCTAATTTGTGTTCTTTTGCAAAATTCCTATAGAATGTTACATGGATATAAAGAGAGAGAGAAATATAGAGGTAGAGAGATATAAATATACTCAGTAAGATCATTTAATCATTGTTGCTGACTATTTTTTTTAATTTTATTTGAAATAGAGGTAGCATAAAATGTTGTATTAGTTTTAGGTATACATCACAGTGATTTTGACAATTCTAAACATAATGTTATGCTTACCACAATAAATATAGTTATCATCTGTCACTATAAAACATTATTACAATGTTATTGGCTATACTCCCTACAGTGCACTTTTCATCCTTGTGACTTATTTATTTTATAAATGGCAGTTTGTACCTTTTAATTCTCTTCACCTATTCTCTTCTCCCAGCCCCCACCCCTGTGGCAACTACCAATTTGTTCTCTATATTTATGATTTTGTTTCTGGTTTGTTTGCTCATTTGTTTCATTGTTGCTGACTAAATTTTTACAGACTATTCTCTACTACTGAAAATGAGTAGCATTTGGAAAAAAAAAGTCTTTTAAGGAGAGTTTCTTAATTTGGTGTCTTCAGTTGTTCAAGAGCTTCACGGTTAGAAAATAAGGAATCCAGGAACTTAGATGGGGGGTGGATTACATATTTGTTTTCACTAGTCCCCAAGTGATATTTTACACTATTTTTTTCAATTGTAAGCATGGATAGCAAAAATTAGCAGTATTTGCAATACTTTGCTACCAAAAGAAATCATACATATTTTTTCTATTCCTATCCCATTAGAGATATTGTATATATACTTTATTTTATAGTTACTGCTAATTTGTAATTATAATTATTAGAATCTTTCTGCTAAAGCATGTTAATATATTTAATAATGAGGTACTAATTAATGAACATGACAATTTGTTTAAAGATTTTATTTATTTACTTAACAGACAGAGATCACAAGTAATCAGAGAGGTAGGCAGAGGGGCAGGGTGGGGGGGAAGCAGGCTCCCTGCTGAGCAGAGAGCCCGATGCAGGGCTCCATCCCAGGACCCTGAGATCATGACCTGAGCTGAAGGCAGAGGCTTAACCCACTGAGCCACCCAGGAGTCCCTAAACCTTGCAATTTAAAATTATTTTAGGCTCTTATTTCAATATATCTGTGTTCCTATGTATTCTTAATATTATAGTTTAGGAATTTAAAAATATTCTGAGAAGGAAACCAAAGGTGTCATAGGGACTGCCAAAAGAATCCTGTAAAAAATGAATAAACAAAAGCTTCAAAACACCCAGCGCAAAATCTCAGAAGTTTAAGAAATTTTAGACTCTTGATATACCTAAGGAATTGCAATGATAATAAGAATCTTTATTCCTAAGGTGATGCCAATTAATAAAGACTTTTCAGATGTTACCATTCATTCAACAGAGACTCTGAGCATCTTACATTTGCCTGGTATTTTTCTAGTGACTAGAAAAAAAAATAGAGTGACAAAATGGACAAAAGTAGGCTATGTCTGACTTTGTAATTGTGGATTTTATATTTTAGCATAAGAGATAAAAATAAATAAAATTTAAAAACAAAGTTGAAGGACTCACATTAATTGATTCCAACACTTATGAAGCTGCTATAATAAGGAGAGTGTGGTGTTAAAAAAAGACTGAAACTTAGATCAACAGAGCAGAGTAGAGATTCTAGGAAGAGATCAACACATATAAACTCAACCATTTTGGGGCTCCCGGTTGGCTCAGTGGGTTAAGACTCTGCCTTTGGCTCAGGTCATAATCTTGGGGTCCTGGGATCTAGCCCCTCTTCAGTCTCTCAGCTCAGCAGGGAGCCTGCTTCCCCCTCTCCCTCTGCCTGCCTCTCTGCCTACTTGTGATCTCTGTCTGTCAAATAAATAAATAAAATCTTAAAAAAATAAAATAAACTCAACCATTTTGCAAAATGGAGAAAGAATAGTCTTTTCAACAGGTGAAACTGGGATAAGGTGATATCATAGGCAAGAAACCAAAACCAAACCGCAAACAACAACTCATATAAAATAATAACTCAAATGGATCATAAACTTAAATTTAAAAGCCGACATTCTAAAATTTCTAGAAGAAACCATAGGACAAGCTCTTTGTGCACGTCCAAGTATAGTATTAGCTCATTGTAATTTCACTTCACAATTTCCTACAAGCTAATGGTGTTGAAATTCTTTTTTTTTTCCTCATTTTTTAAAATTTTTTTATAAACATATAATATATTTTTATCCCCAGGGGTACAGGTCTGTGAATCACCAGGTTTACACACTTCACAGCACTCATCATAGCACGTACCCTCCCCAATGTCCATAACCCCACCCCATCCCCCAACCCCCCTCCCCCCATCAACCCTCAGTTTGTTTTGTGAGATTAAGAGTCACTTATGGTTTGTCTCCCTCTCAATCCCATCTTGTTTCATTTACTCTTCTCCTACCCCCTTAACCCCCCATGTTGCATCTCCTCTCCCTCATATCAGGGAGATCATATGATAGTTGTCTTTCTCCGATTGACTTATTTCGCTAAGCATGATACTCTCTAGTTCCATCCACGTTGTCGCAAATGGCAAGATTTCATTTCTTTCGATGGCTGCATAGTATTCCATTGTGTATATACACCACATCTTCTTTATCCATTTGTCTGTTGATGGACATCTAGGTTCTTTCCATAGTTTGGCTATTGTAGACATTGCCGCTATAAACATTCGGGTGCACGTGCCCCTTCGGATCACTACGTTTGTATCTTTAGGGTAAAGACCCAGCAATTGCACTGCTGGGTATTTACC
>NW_019154086.1:91633142-91844594 GCF_002288905.1 Enhydra lutris kenyoni | reverse complement strand
AGATTTCATTTCTTTCGATGGCTGCATAGTATTCCATTGTGTATATACACCACATCTTCTTTATCCATTTGTCTGTTGATGGACATCTAGGTTCTTTCCATAGTTTGGCTATTGTAGACATTGCCGCTATAAACATTCGGGTGCACGTGCCCCTTCGGATCACTACGTTTGTATCTTTAGGGTAAATACCCAGCAGTGCAATTGCTGGGTCATAGGGTAGTTCTATTTCCAACATTTTGAGGAAGCTCCATGCTGTTTTCCAGAGTGGTTGCACCAGCTTGCATTCCCACCAACAGTGTAGGAGGGTTCCCCTTTCTCCGCATCCTCGCCAGCATCTGTCATTTCCGGACTTGTTAATTTTAGCCATTCTGACTGGTGTGAGGTGATATCTCATTGTGGTTTTGATTTGTATTTCCCTGATGCCGAGTGATGTGGAGCACTTTTTCATGTGTCTGTTGGCCATCTGGATGTCTTCTTTGCAGAAATGTCTGTTCATGTCCTCTGCCCATTTCTTGATTGGATTCTTTGTTCTTTGGGTGTTGAGTTTGCTAAGTTCTTTATAGATTTTGGACACTAGCCCTTTATCTGATATGTCATTTGCAAATATCTTCTCCCATTCTGTCAGTTGTCTTTTGGTTTTGTTAACTGTTTCCTTTGCTTTGCAAAAGCTTTAGATCTTGATAAAATCCCAATAGTTCATTTTTGCCCTTGCTTCCCTTGCCTTTGGCGATGTTCCTAGGAAGATGTTGCTGTGGCTGAGGTCGAAGAGGTTGCTGCCTGTGTTCTCCTCCAGGATTTTGATGGATTCCTTTCTCACGTTGAGATCCTTCATCCATTTTGAGTCTATTTTCGTGTGTGGTGTAAGGAAATGATCCAATTTCATTTTTCTGCATGTGGCTGTCCAATTTTCCCAACACCATTTATTGAAGAGGCTGTCTTTTTTCCATTGGACATTCTTTCCTGCTTTGTAGAAGAGTAGTTGACCATAGATTTGAGGGTCTATTTCTGGGCTCTCTATTCTGTTCCATTGATCTATGTGTCTGTTTTTGTGCCAGTACCATGTTGTCTTGATGATGACAGCTTTGTAATAGAGCTTGAAGTCCGGAATGGAGAATGATATTTGCGGTGGGTTTTTCATAGATGTCTTTGATAATATTGAGGTATGTGCCCTCTATCCCTACACTTTGAAGAGTTTTGATCAGGAAGGGATGCTGTACTTTGTCAAATGCTTTTTCAGCATCTATGGAGAGTATCATATGGTTCTTGTTCTTTCTTTTATTAATGTGGTGTATCACATTGATTGATTTGCAGATGTTGAACCAAACTTGCAGCCCTGGAATAAATCCCACCTGGTCATGGTGAATAATCCTTTTAATGTACTGTTGAATCCTATTGGCTAGTATTTTGGCAAGAATTTTTGCATCTGTGTTCATCAAGGATATTGGTCTGTAGTTCTCTTTTTTCATGGGATCCTTGTCTGGTTTTGGGATCAAGGTGATGCTGGCCTCATAAAATGAGTTTGGAAGTTTTCCTTCCATTTCTATTTTTTGAAACAGTTTGAGGAGAATAGGAATTATTTCTTCTTTAAATGTTTGGTAGAATTCCCCCGGGAAGCCGCTTGGCCCTGGGCTTTTGTTTGTTTGGAGATTTTTGATGACTGTTTCAATCTCCTTACTGGTTATGGGTCTGTTCAGGCTTTCTATTTCTTCCTGGTTCAGTTGTGGTAGTTTATATGTCTCTAGGAATGCATCCATTTCTTCCAGATTGTCAAATTTGTTGGCGTAGAGTTGCTCATAGTATGTTCTTATAATTGTCTGTATTTCTTTGGTGTTCGTTGTGATCTCTCCTCTTTCATTCATGATTTTATTTATTTGGGTCCTTTCTCTTTTCTTTTTGATAAGTCTGGCCAGGGGTTTATCGATCTTATTAATTCTTTCAAAGAACCAGCTCCTAGTTTCGTTGATTTGTTCTATTGTTTTTTTGGTTTCTATTTCATTGATTTCTGCTCTGATCTTTATGATTTCTCTTCTCCTGCTGGGTTTAGGGTTTCTTTCTTGTTCTTTCTCTAGCTCTTTTAGGTGTAGGGTTAGGTTGTGTACCTGAGACCTTTCTTGTTTCTTGAGAAAGGCTTGTACCGCTATATATTTTCCTCTCAGGACTGCCTTTGTTGTGTCCCACAGATTTTGAACCGTTGTGTTTTCATTATCATTTGTTTCCATGAATTTTTTCAACTCTTCTTTAATTTCCTGGTTGACCCATTCATTCTTTAGAAGGATGCTGTTTAGTCTCCATGTAATTGGGTTCTTTCCAAATTTCCTCTTGTGATTGAGTTCTAGCTTCAGAGCATTGTGGTCTGAAAATATGCAGGGAATGATTCCAATCTTTTGATAACGGTTGAGACCTGATTTAGGACCTAGAATGTGATCTATTCTGGAGAATGTTCCATGTGCACTAGAGAAGAATGTGTATTCTGTTGCTTTGGGATGAAATGTTCTGAATATATCTGTGATGTCCATCTGGTCCAGTGTGTCATTTAAGGCCTTGATTTCCTTGTTGATCTTTTGCTTGGATGATCTGTCCATTTCAGTGAGGGGAGTGTTAAAGGCCCCTACTATTATTGTATGATTGTCAATGTGTTTCTTTGATTTTGTTATTAATTGGTTTATATAGTTGGCTGCTCCCACGTTAGGGGCATAGATATTTAAAATTGTTAGATCTTCTTGTTGGACAGTTCCTTTGAGTATGATATAGTGTCCTTCCTCATCTCTTATTATAGTCTTTGGCTTAAAATCTAATTGATCTGATATAAGGATTGCCACTCCTGCTTTCTTCTGATGTCCATTAGCATGGCAAATTCTTTTCTACCCCCTCATTTCGGGTTTAAAATGAGTTTCTTGTAGGCAACATATGGATGGGTTTTGTTTTTTTATCCATTCTGATACCCTGTGTCTTTTGATTGGGGCATTTAGCCCATTAACGTTCAGGGTAACTATTGAGAGATATGAATTTAGTGCCATTGTATTGCCTGTAAGGTGACTGTTATTGTATATTGTCTCTGTTCCTTTCTGATCTACTACTTTTAGGGTCTCTTTTTGCTTAGAGGACCCCTTTCAATATTTACTGTAGAGCTGGCTTGGTGTTTGCAAATTCTTTCAGTTTTTGTTTGTCCTGGAAGCTTTTAATCTCTCCTTCTATTTTCAATGATAGCCTAGCTGGATATAGTATTCTTGGCTGCATGTTTTTCTCATTTAGAGCTCTGAATATATCATGCCAGCTCTTTCTGGCCTTCCAGGTCTCTGTGGATAAGTCAGCTGCCAATCTAATATTTTTACCATTGTATGTTACAGACTTCTTTTCCCGGGCTGCTTTCAGGATTTTCTCTTTGTCACTAAGACTTGTAAATTTTACTATTAGGTGACGGGGTGTGGACCTATTCTTATTGATTTTGAGGGGGGTTCTCTGAACCTCCTGGATTTTGATGCTTGTTCCCTTTGCCATATTGGGGTAATTCTCTCCAATAATTCTCTCCAATATACCTTCTGCTCCCCTCTTTCTTCTTCTTCTGGAATCCCAATTATTCTAATGTTGTTTCGTCTTATGGTGTCACTTATCTCTCGAATTCTCCCCTCATGGTCCAGTAGCTGTTTGTCCCTCTTTTGCTCAGATTCTTTATTCTCTGTCATTTGGTCTTCTATATCGCTAATTCTTTCTTCTGCCTCATTTATCCTAGCAGTGAGAGCCTCCATTTTTGATTGCACCTCATTAATAGCTTTTTTGATTTCAACTTGGTTAGATTTTAGTTCTTTTATTTCTCCAGAAAGGGCTTTTATATCTCCCGAGAGGGTTTCTCTTATATCTACCATGCCTTTTTCGAGCCCGGCTAGAACCTTGAGAATCGTCATTCTGAACTCTAGATCTGATATATTACCAATGTCTGTATTGATTAGGTCCCTAGCCTTTGGTACTGCCTCTTGTTCTTTTTTTTGTGGTGAATTTTTCTGCCTTGTCATTTTGTCCAGATAAGAGTATATGAAGGAGAAGTAAAATGCTAAAAGGGTGGCAACAACCTCAGGAAAATATGCTTTAACCAAATCAAAAGAGGTCCCAAATCGTGAGGGTGGAGAAAGGGAATAAAAAGAGGTTCAGAAAGAAAAAAAAAAAAAAGAAAGAAAGAAACAATTAAAAAAAGAAAACCAATAAAGAAAAAATATAAAAAAGAAAAAATATATCTATATTAGATAAACTAGTTAAAAAACGTTAAAAAAGAAAAGGGTAAAAGTTAAAAAAAATTTGGCAGAAGAAGAGAAAAAAAATTGAAAAAGAAAAAAACACATTAAATTAACTGCAAGGCTAAAGAATTATGGGGAGAAAGCCATGAGTTCCGTGCTTTGCTTTCTCCTCCTCTGGAATTCCGCTGCTCTCCTTGGTATTGAAATTGCACTCCTTGGTAGGTGAACTTGGTCCTGGCTGGATTTCTTGTTGATCTTCTGGGGGAGGGGCCTGTTGTAGTGATTCTCAAGTGTCTTTGCCCCAGGCGGAATTGCACCACTGTTACCAGGAGCCAGGCTGAGTAATCCGCTCGGGTTTGCTTTCGGGAGCTTTTGTTCCCTGAGCGCTTTCCGTAGAGTTCCGGAGGGCGGGAATGAAGATGGCGGCCTCCCAGTCTCCGGCCCGGAGGAGCCGAGAGCCCGGGGCCCCACTCCTCAGTGCGCCCTCAGAGAACAGCGCCCAATTACTCCCGTCACCCTGGCCTCCGGCTGTGCTCCTAGCTGACCGAGTCTGCGACCGGTTCAAGGTAACCCCGAGCTTAGAGCTCACTCCTCGGCTCTGTCTCTGTAGCCAGCTTCCCCATTCTAATACCTGTAGGGTCTGCGACACTCAGACACCCCTGATCCTTCTGTGACCCTGCGGGACCTGAGGCCACGCTGACCCTGCATGGGCTTCACCCCGGTTAAGCCTCTGGAGCGATGTCCCTCAGCAGAACAGACTTTTAAAAGTCCTGATTTTGTGCTCTGTCGCTCTGCCGCTTGCTGGGAGCTGGCCCCTCCCTCCGCGGTCTATCTTCCCGTCGCTTTGGATTCACTTCTCCGCCAGTCTTACCTTTCAGAAAGTGATTGATTTTCTGTTTCTAGAATTGCTGTTCTTCTCCTCAATCTTCCGTTGGATTTGTAGGTGTTTGCAATCTTTGGATAAGCTATCTAGCTGATCTCCCACTACCTGAAGTAGTCTCAGCCTGCTACTTCTCCACCATCTTGACCTCTCCCCGGTGTTGAACTTCTTTTCATGGATTTTTTTGCCATTCATATATCTTCTTTTATATCAGTTGTCTGTTTAACTCTTTCACGCATTTTAAATTGGATCATTTTGTGTCTTATTACTGAGTTTTGAGAGTAATTTATATGCTTTGGATATAGGCCCATGATGAGATAAGTGTTTTGCAAATATTCTTCTAGACAGTGGCTTATTATTTTATTTTCTTACCAAATTCTCTGGAAGAAATATTATTAATATTTATCTTTTCCATATTTGTTTTGCTTATTATGGTTCCTTTACTTTTCTGAACAAAATTTGAATTCATTTTTTGATTTTTAAAAACAAAGAACAAAGCAAATAAATAAAATAAAAGGAAACCTGTTGCAATTTTATTGGATTTGCATTACCTATTTAGAACTGCCATCTCAACAATATTGAATCTTTCAATCCAAAACCATATTTTATTTAGATACTATTTGCTTTCTGTCATCAGTTTTTTGTACTGTACAATTTTAAATAGAAGTGGTAAAAATGGACATTTTTCTGTGTTCCTGATCTTTGTAGGGAAGGACTTCATCTCTTATCATTAGATATAATGATATCTGTATGTTTTGGTAGAATCCTTTGATTTTTTAAATTAGGGTAATTATGGCCTCATAAAAACAGTGGTCCCTTTGCTTCTATTTTCTGAAAGAGTTTTTTGTAGAATTTATGTTATTTCTTCTTAAAATTGGTGGGATATGCCAGTGACATCATCTGGGCCTGGATTTGTTTTTGTAAGAAATATTCTAAATGATTAAATTCAATTTCTAAAATCAATTTAGGACTACTCGGCACACCCTTTCTTCTTGAATGTGCTCTTGAGTACTTTGTGTCTGTCAGTTAATTTGCCATTCCATCTCGGCTGTCAGATTTAGGGGCATAAAATTACTCTAATAGTCTATTGCTATACTTTTAATGTGTTCATGATCTGTGATAATGGCTACTCTTTCCTTCCTGATACCAGTAATTGTATATTCTTTCTTTCTCTTCACCAGTTAAGCTAGAGGATTATCAATTTTATATAATTTATATGATGTTATAAATTATAATAATTAGATCAATATATTATTTATATTATATATTTATATAATTAATATAATATTGATATGGTCAGATGAAATCTATCACCTTGTTCTTACTAACTCTGTTCTTTCCTTATCCCGATCTTATTTTTCTTTATTTGCTTGACTGTCATTTAATTTTGTGTGTTTCTTTTTATTTCATTTACCTCCACTACTGCTTTATTATTTGTACCTTTGTAAAATAAAAATAGTGATTATCTTAGGGTTTACAGTAGCATCTTTAATATAGCACAGGCTTTCTTCAAATAATATACTAGTTTACCTGTAATGAACTTAATGTTGTATGCTTCTAATCTCACTCCCAATTTTGGGGCTACTATACTTACTCTTTTTAAATTTTGCCTGTGCCACAGAACATTGCTATCAGTATTCTTTAGAACATCAAATATCTTTTAACAGAGTTTCTCAGTATTGGCACTGTTAATGTTTTGGGTCAAGTAAAATCTTTGCTATTAGGACGGTCCCCTTTACAATATGTTAGTGGTATCTCTGGTCTCTACCTACTAGATTCACCCAGGCATAAAGTAAAAAAAAAAAATGTCTCCAGAAATTGCCAAATGTGCCCTGAGAGATAAAATTGTTCTTGGTTGAGAAATTCTGCTTTAAAGTCATTTAACCAAAGTGGGGGGGGGAAGTACTTGTATATTTGCCTATATTACAACAACTTCCAGAGCCCTTCATTTTTTTGTGTTTTAATGTACTTTTTGTCTGGCATCATATTCTTCTGGCCCATTCCCTCTCTGTCATTTCTATCTGGAATGTGAATTACATGCATGTTAGAGTATGTATCCTTGTCTCACAGTTCTATCTTCAGTAATTTTTTTGTATTTCATTTGTTTATTTTGTTTTGTTTTGTTTTGTTTTACCCTACATGTTTAGATCTCAGTGTTTTTTCACAGTGTTCTTATTTCTATTGAAATTCCCCATCTATTTTTCCATGCTCTACTAGGCAGTTTACCATACTAATCATAGCTATTATAAATTATCTCTCTGGAATGGGCTGCCTGGTGGCTTAGTCGGTTAAGCCTCTGACTCTTGGTTTCAGCTCAGGTCGTAATCTCAGGGTCCAGGGATCAAGCCCAGCTGTTGGGCTCTGAGTCCACTTGGGATTCTTCTTTCTGTTTCTCTCCCTCTCCCTCCCCCTCTCTCCCTCCATGCTTTTTCACTCTCTCTCTCTCAAATAAATGAATAAAATCTTAAAAAAAAATTATCTCTCTCAGAATTCCTCCATAGGAGTCATCTCTGAGTCTGGTCCTGTTGATTGCTTTGTCTATTGGTAATATTTTTTCTTTCTTCTTTCATTAGTTTTACGTTTTATGATTGAATCTTAAGCTTTCTGTGTAGAACAATAGAAACTGGCTCACAAAAATCTCTAACATTTTAGTTTATCTGGGTTTTTATTTTTGTTTAAGTGGGTGTGATGTTCTTTCCTACTTTCTTTATCTTAGGCAGATGTTGAACCAGAAACCATTTTGAGCACAGAAGTGACATGATCTGATTTATATCTTTGCTAGAAAATAACTATTGCCACTCTATTGAAACTATAAAATAGAAACTGGAGAAATAAGTCAGCAGGATATTAGAATAGTTCAGACCATGATTGACCATGTGAAAAGTTGTCAAATCATGATCTAATTTAAAGAGAGAACTGAGAGAATTTTCTCATGGATTAATGTGGGTTGTGTGAGAGTAGAATAACAAAAATTCACAAGTAAATATCCTGAGTAATTGGATGGATTGTGGTGACATTTACTGAGGTAGAAGAAAATGGGAAAAGAGCAAGTACTTCCCAGGAGCAGGGGTAGAGGAGAGTGAATCATCCATTCATTTATTCAACCAAATAATTGTTATAATTTTGTTTTATTTGAAATGTTAGGGGCCACCTAGGTAATCAGAAATATAGCCATTATCCTTGAAGCATGAGTGTTATAGGACTATAAGCAGGAAATCACAATCCAGTATAGCAGATTAGAAGACAGAACCAACTCAGCACATTATACACAACACTCAGAAGCATACGAGTCTTATCTGACTCTAAATGTTGTTCCTACAACATTTAGGAAGTATAAGGACGCTAACTACAAACATGAAATTACAAGTGTTTATTCAAACAAGTAAAATTTAAAATATGAAACTAAAATTAAGAGTGACATTTCCATACTTCATTTTTCAGTACTTCCTGATTGTCAAAGATTAAATATCTTACTGTTAACACTTAAGTCTCTCCCTGATCTGGACTCTTTTTACTTTTATACTTCAAATCTACAGGATTATTATTCCCTTCTCTCTTTCTTACACTTTGTCATATGATATTTTCTCTGGTAGAAGTGGCCACTCCTACATCCTCAATTCCAGGTTCCATCTGGTAAAATCTCACTTGACCTAAAATAATCAACTCAATTTTGATATTCTCATAGAAGCTTTCCTGTCAAACTGCAGAAATAGTTGGCATATCCTCCTCTCTGTCTTCTTCTATTTTCTTACACTGATTTTCTAATCTTTTATTCTTTTATTTGTTTGCTCAATTGTCTCTACTTCAGAGTCTCAGTTCCTTTCATTTTTTAATTCATAATGGAGTATGTGATATATATGAAATTGTTTATAAATGTTTCTGAAATGAAAAAATGCATGGATGAATAATTCATTCCTGAAATAAGTGCCTTTTGGAACTATACATTGGAGAAGACGCATTGACTAAAACATCTCTTCATTCTTATAAATGAATTACCAATTCTAATTTCAATTAGAATTGAAAGAGACCACTATGAAAGAATTGACTTGGACTTGCTCGATGCAATCAGCTTTGCTCTAGAAGGATCCTACAATGTCACCTATATGACTGTGTGTGTGTGTGTGTGTGTGTGTGTGGCCAAGAAAGGGAGTGAAAGTGTTAGTAAGTAAGGGAAATATGTTTGCAAGAGAAGAATAGGAAAATAGGGAACATGAAAATAAGACTGAATTTCTTGAGGTAAGCAATGTACCTTGATGATTTTTCTATTCCCATAAAGTCCAACTCAGGAAAAAGCCAAAGAAAAATGGTTTTCTAAGATGATTATGATTAACTTTTGTATCTATTAGTACTTCTAAACCAAAATATTCTCTCTCCACCTATCTCTCCATCTCTATAAACCCATAATTTAAAAATGTTATTTTATATTTTCTTTATATAAGTAGGATAAGAAGCCATATAGAGAAGTACGATACTTTTATTGCAATAATGCATTTCCTGATTAGCATGCTATAATTATTCAATTTAGCACTGTTAATAAGATTTATCCATAACTTTATTTTTTTAAAGATTTTATTTATTTATTTATTTGACAGAGAGAGGAGATAGAGAGAGAGAGCACAAACAGGCGGAGCTGCAAGGTTATCTTGCAGGGTTATCTAATTTTATCTCAAGGTCATGAAATCAAGCCTGACATTGGTCTCTGTGCTCAGCAGGGAGTCAGCTTAAAATTCTCTCTCGCCCTCTCCCTCTATCTCCCCACTCTGTCTCTTTCTCTCAAGTAAATAAATAAATAAATCTTAAAAAAAGTTTATCTATGGATAATATAGATAAGTTATGACTTGATTAGTTGGTTGAATGTGGGAAATGTGTCATCATCTTCTCATACTGCTTAGATCACAGTAACCAAATAGAATTTTTTAGAAGAAAATCTAATACCATTCTAATATGTAAAAATTATGGCCAATAAATAAATAAATAAATAAACAAGGAAAAATCCCAACAAAATAAACAAACAAAAAACCCCAAATATACTAAAAAAAATATGGTACAAAATTCCTTAAACAATATTTCATAGGAAATTTAAACCCTCATATAAAGGCTCATTTACTACTGATGTATGCATTTATTAATAATATATAATAGCAATATAGTAATATATAATAATATAATATATATTAGTTTTTAAAACACAACAAAGAGATTTGAATTCAGTTCTAAAATATTTCCAAAGAAATTTATAAAGATTTAAATAACTGTTTAATCAAACTGAATCTAGGAGTGGCAAAAATGTAGACTTTGCTTTTGTCATCTTTGGTAGTTACCACACTGAAGAGAAAGACATTTCCATCCGTTACTGGGAAATTGCAGTGTTATAGATTCTTAAAGAATATTGACTTTTCCATTGAAAAATGATGCTTTCAACTGATTTTTTAACCTGACACTTAAAAATTAATTTTGAAAATAAGAATTGAAAACAATTACATTAATTACCTTTATAATTTCGTATGCGTGGAAATTTACATTTGTGAGCTAAGTACACAATACAAACACCTTCCCTTCAATGAAACAAAACAGAAACTTTACAAATTTTTATTGAACAAGTTCGCCTATATTTATTTGGTATCCTAGAGTCTCCCTATAAGATTTTTCTGCTGATATTTGTTATTTTATGTGCTAAGAATTATTAAGGTCTTTAGAGTAATTTAGTAATTTGCTTTGATTATTTATGGTAAAATTGTGTGTGTGCCTGTGCTTGTATGTGTTAGTAAGAGAGACAGAGAGACAGAGAGAGGTATGGGGAAAATGTGTATAGTACTTGGCTGAGTTCAAGAATTCATTTCTAAAGAACAAACTTTTTTGATTTATTACACATTTCAAACTCTTTAAAGCATTAAATTTTAGAAAACTCTGACTATACTAAATTCCTCATAATGATCCATAACTTGATAACGGGAGACAGATTGTTGTGTTCTCTCCCTCTGTGTGTGTGTGTGTGTGTGTGTGTGCGTGTGTGTGCGTGTGCGTGTGTGTGTGTGTCTACTGAAATGGGACAGTTTTCCCAGGTTACAATGAAAGTACACAAAATAAGAATTTGCTGGGTAATTCAGGGAAATATTTTTTGGTTTGTCAAAGTTGTCATTACCTTTGAATTTGGGAATAGATAAAGGAAATTTAAAAACTAACAAGTATTTATTCCTTCAGTAAAGTAAGATTGAATAAGATTCTCATTATTTAAAGAGAATTGTTAACTCACTCCCACTCAGCTGTTTGTGTGTGCCTTGTGACATATTTTTGCTGGAGCTATAGTATCCTTTTTCATGATAGTCATACTTTAGCAGTATTTTGATATCCATCTGACAAAAATATGTGGAATAGAAGGATTATACGTGTATTTAAGGAAAATCATCATCAACAACAGCAAAATCTCAGGGAAATGCAATTTCCACAAGGCATTAACCTTGTTCACAGTGTTAGACTGCATGGCAAATTTTGTCCCTTTGCTGAACTGAACTGCTATTGAAATACCATTTTCATGATTCTCAATTTTTCAAATTTATGCAGGTGTTGTACTGCATGAGAAAATCTGCATTTAGTATGCGAACTGGAATTGGCAAAGGAGGATGGCTGCTCTCCTGCTAACTTTAAATAAGTCATGTCACAAATTGCATGCAAGCCTTATAAAATATTAACATCAGGAGTCACTGAAACAAATCAGTATTACTATTAACCTGGGAAAAGATCTTCCAAATGTATATCCAAACAAAATAAGTACTGAAAAACTAGTTTTAGTTTTCAAGCCAAGTTTATGAAACATTTTCCTGGAGTTTGTGTGATTATTAGGCAGGTGACTCAAATAGTAGAGAAAAGCTGGAAACTTGTGTGTTCCCAAGCAGCTCCTCCTACTCTTTGCTTCTTTGTTATCATGGACTGGCAGATCTTTAGACATGAAACATTTCTTAAATTAACAAATGGAAAAGGTGTAGATAACATGTATTAAGCACTTTTTTTTTTTTTCAGGCTTCTGCTTCTTTCTTTCTTTCTTTTTTTTTGTCCAAGTATTAAAGCCTATTTTTGAACACCTTAATTAATGGGACTTACACAAAAACTATTGTGGTTCTAATAGTGTAGCTGTCTTTTCAAAGGAATGCAGATTATAGTTCATAAAAGTTTAAGGCATACACCATACAGTGGCAATTAGTTGTTTTTATTTTTGTTTGTTTATTTTCTACACTAAAAATGATAAGTTATTAAGAAAAGACACATAACTATAAACAACAAAACTTGATGTTTACATGCAATTTGCTCTCTTGCTAATTAGTAAAAAATGAGGAGAAGAATGAAGAGATAGGGAATTCTATTTTATTGAGTACACCAGATATGCAGGAGGGAGGGAGATTTTGTTAAGTGTCAACCCTATAACTTAAAGTACAATTGAGCTAGCTATGAACAGTCTAGGCTATAAAAAAACAGACAGGTACCTAGATGAGGGGTGGATAAATAGAAAGATAGATGCATACATTCCTACATAGACTGAGTGAACAAATAAAGCCCCTTTTATCCAAGATTGATTAATTGGTAACCTATTATATTTTACTATATTATACTGGTAGATATTATAGTAGATAGAAAAGTAAGATATAGTCTCTGTCTTCAAGGGAAATATAATCTTATCAGGGAGGTAAGTCATTTGAATGCACTAAATTGAATAGGAAGATTATGGGAGAATCTTGAGTGCTATGCTTAAAATTTGGAACTTGATTCTGAGTACAAAGATGAGCACCAATTTTATGAGCGGAATTTGGCCATTGATATTCTTCATTGTAGGAAAAATAATCTATCAACATTGATTTCCAGAGGTGAGTACCAGTTTGCATTCATATTTTACTGAAATATTCTAATATAATTGATGCTGCCAGTCATTTCCTCTTTGAAATGCTCTTATCTTTTAGCTTTGGTCCCCAGGATTCTGCTGTTTCTCCTCAAATCTCTCTGACCATTATTTCTTATCTTTATGAGCTTATTTTTTCCTTTACAATGTTTATATTTCTTTGTTATCTTAATATTTCATAATATTCCTTCCTCAATTAAAGTTATATTTTATTCATCCTGCTCTCCATGGATAATCAAATGAAATTACCTAAACTCAAATACAAGTGCTGATGCCTCTCAACGAAGTCTCTGTTCTCTCTCATGTAAGTTTCAGACTCACATATTAAACTGTGTGCGTACATCTTCCCCTGGTTGTCATAAAAGTGTGTTTAATATCGAATTCCTTTTTCTCAGACAGTAGACACAGTACCTTAACCATCCAACATCAATTTGCGTGTTGTTTTTGATAGCATGTCAATTTTATTTTGTAGAAATACCTCCATCTCATTTGAATGTATCTCGTTTGTCTGGGAGCTCTGCCTTCTCACAACAGAAGCCAAAGACATTTTTGGAGAATAAAAAGGCCATCTTTGCTAGATCCTTTCTTTTACCATTCTATGTTGTCTAAGGGTGAGCATATGACCAACATAATCACCAGATTCTCTCTCTCACTTTTGAAAGTCATGACGTGTGGATTGAAGACTCAAAGTCTATTGATTTCCATGATGGCATCCTTCTTTCAACGATTAAGCCATTCTAGTAGCCTCAGTTCTTTCTCTGGTTTCTGTCTTGTGTTTTGGGGTATTCTTTCAAATACAGGGTATCTGATATCTTCCTCTGTCAGTTATCTATTGCTATATAACAAATCATCACAAAATGTCACAGATTAAAAGGATAAATGTTTATTGTGTCTTTTAGTTGCTGTGGCTCCAGAATCTGGGAGTGGCTGCATTGGTTGCCTCTAACTCAAGGTTTCTTGAAATCATGCTGTTGGTGAGGCAGTGGTCATCACAGGTTCAGCTGGGACAGGTGAATCTAGTTCCAAGCTCACTCATGTGGCTTTTGGCAGGCGTCAGAGCATTTGTTTCCATGTTTGCCACACAGACCTCCCCACGGGACCTTCTGAGAGCATGGCAGTTGGCTTTCACCAGGCTGGGTGACTGAAGAGGAAGTGAGAGAGCAGCCAGGATAGAAACCACAGTCTTTTTACAGCCCAGTCTCTAACATGACATCCTGTCATTTCTGTCTTATTCTACATATTCCAAGTGAGTCAGTAAGTCTAGCCCACATTCGAGGGGAGGAGATTATGAAAGAGTGTTAACCCTAGGGGAATTAGATAATCTTAAAGGCTGCCTACCATAACTTTCAATATATTTCCTTTCTGCTTAAGATAGACAGAGTGCCTTCTATCATTCATGGTTCCATATCTCCCCCTGGCAAACTACATCAATATTATCCTTCTGTATTGCTGTATCTTTGGGTGCTACCGTGAACCACCCAGGCACCAAATGCACAAATCTTGGATTAATGTTTGTCACTTCACTCTCCACAATTTCTCACGTCAAATATATTCCTACATTCCAATTCACACCTTTCTTCCAATTTCGCAAGCCATTTTAGTTGAGGAAAATCTCTATCACCTAAACTTTCCCTCTTTTATTGCCTAAATCTTCTGTCTCTAGAATTTAGCCTCTAGAATTTAGCCTTGTATTTCTGGTTCTTAATTCCTTGAATGTCTTACACTGTGCTAATTCTCCTTTTTATTGTTGTTGTTCCCGTGGTTTTCTCAGACAAACACTTTCTCCATCATATTCCCAGCTCCACTCTAGATTATTTTCTTAGTTCATGCTTTTAGACCCAGTTTAGTGGGCACCTTACTTAGAAATCCACTTCTTACTTGGTCTGAGTAAAGTATTATCATAGTGAACCCACAGTGCAATGTGATTATTTCTGGTATTGCACTTTTTATATGTTATTAAAATAATCTGATAAGCGTCTCTCTTTCTCATAGGACTGGATAACTAAGTATAGTTTTTTTTAATTCATTTTGGGATTTTCATGTCTTGCATGTGCCTCTTTTATATAAGATTCTCAAAAGATAATAAATCATAAACAAATTCTACATCGGCACTCTAGACGATTCAATAAAGATAGTTATATTGAATCATAACTAATATCAAATAAAGTGAGTGTCTGTGGAGAATAAATCATTGGAAATATCCCATGTTAAGTATAGAACACACATTGAATTGACAATTTATGAATTCAGAAGCTTACTAGAAAATAAAAATGGGGAATTAAAGCAATTACAGATATATTTTGTCATAACTGCAAGTTTTTTCCTGTATTACATATGCAATTTATTACATGAAGTATTTTTTTTAAGAATTACTCTAAGTGTTTAGTGTGAGTAAAGAGCTAAATATTAGCAGAGGCTCAAAGAGCAAAATGAAGAATTTGCAATTTTGGATGATTAGAGATTATGTTGACTTTCAATGTGTAACGTTATTTTCTCAAAACTCAAATTTTAGAAATGATTCATACTAACACAACATAGCCACAAAACAGAGAGAGGAGTTTGTGACATAAAAGAGATGTAGTTCATGATGTGTGTCTAAAGGATAAGACACTAGGAACTCATACTTTAGTGGCATCATTTCTATAAAGGCCAAATTTCTGCCCGTTTTTTAAGAATTGATTTTTATGCTTTGTGGTCTTCGCCTAAGCATGCCTCCCTCCTGAAAAAAAAGACTTTCATATTTGAATCTGAAAATTAAATTTATTCAATCAGAGTAGGAGATCTTATTGGTACACATATTTAGACTAATTCATTTTTGTTGACAAATGTATCTACAAATTAACATATTTTTTTGCCTAACCCCTTATTTTTTTTTTTTTAAAGATTTAGTTATTTATTTGACAGAGAGAAATCACAAGTAGGCAGAGAGGCAGGCAGAGAGAGAGGAGGAATCAGGCTCCCTGCCGAGCAGAAAGCCCGACGCGGGGCTCGAACCCAGGACCTGGGATCATGAACCGAGCTGAAGGCAGCGGCTTAACCCACTGAGCCACCCAGGCGCCCCCTAACCCCTTATTTTAAATTAGAAAATAAGAAATGATCCCTGATCACTGTCCTACCAAGAGATTGCTTTAACATCCTTTGTGGAAGTAACATTGAAGCCTTCCAAAGGTTTTTATTTTTTAATCTAATATTTAAAATATTCATATTTACATAATATTGATTTCATTAGGAACAAAAACAACTTTTTAAGAAGTCCACAAGTGGCAATAGTTTTTCTCATCTGAGCACATGCATCATTAAAAATGAAAGCATAACATTTATGCTTACCCTGTATTTATTCAGATTTTAAAATCTGAATAACTAAAGAGTTTCCTTTTCATGTTTATACACATTTGTCCATTTTTATTGAATATGCATTCTTGGTTTTAAAAAAATGTAATATAGTTTATTTATGGAATTCAGTTGGATCTCCTAGCTCTTACTGATTGTCTTCACTGGAAACATTGGCTTTTGGAATCTGTGACATAAAAGTGGACAACACTTATTTTTAGAATTTTCCTATTTTACCTTTGAAACAGATAATGTTATTCAACCATGCATCCAGATTTTTATACTATTTGGCATATTCTTTCCAGTATTATAAAAAATCTGCTCCTTGCATAATGAGACTTCCTTTAATATTAGAAAACCCACAGATATCATGTTCTTTAGATAGGTGGGTGGGTAACTCAGGGTAATTTATAGCTTCAGGAACAGCCATTGCACTTACATTTTTGTGTGTTTGTGTGCATGTGTGTGTGTGAGAGAGAGAGAGAACTGGTTTCCAGCTTGATAGCATGCCGTTGGTAAGCCATCTTTAGTATCTTCCTGATTAGATATTTGTTTCAGGTCTAGCTCTCAAGAGTTTCCCACAGAGCTGTAAACTGAACTGTCTTCACACTTTCATTGAAACTCTGATGCTAACATTTAAAGTATATAACAATTATGTTGACAATGTTTTCTGTTTAAAGTAACACTTTATAGAAAATAAGAAAAAAATAATTTTCCATAAATTTTACCCTTTATGTAAAAGGAAGCTCTGAATAAAGATAAAAGACTCAATTTTGGCAGAATTTGTTCAAATGAAAATATTATGAGACATGTTTCCTGAAAATTTCTCTATGTATCAGATTATATGGAATAAAGCACATTTAAAACATAACTTTCCTTGAAAACTTTAAATATGCATATAAGACACTTTATCTGTTTCTCCCTAACCTATCTCTTTTTCCCTTCTTCCTTCTTCTTTATTATCCTTACATTCCAAAATTCAAAACATGGAGGTTTGTTCCACATGCCACATCTTTTTATTTCTCTGTGTATTTTACTCTACTAATCTGGGTAACATGAATGCTGTATTTTCAACTGGACTTTCCTCTCTAATGATCCAACTTTCAATGCCTATGCAATAAAGATACCTTTTCCAGTTACCCTAGATTTAGCAACTAGGATTCAAGGGTAAAGAAAAAGAGATAATAAACACTCCATCTTCCCAAGAAAGAACCATCAAAGCATTTTAATAATCAGTCATAAACATTTCTGAGAAGTTACTAAACCATGATCACACTAGCTCTGTTACCCCACAACCATTGCCCCAGCTTCCCATTCATCTTTGTTTATACAGATTGCAGAGAAGAATAAATGGAGAATCATGTTACCTGGGGATTTCTGAAATAGTTCCTTTCCCATGTCTGAGCTAAATCTAGAGATAATCAGTCTTATATACCGAAGTGTCTATAGACAAGTGAAATGAAATCTTGATCCCTGGCAGGAAAGTTAATAAACTGGTAAATTAGCAGTTTAACCAAGCTGGGGAAAGTATGGGGAGAAAGCCCACAGAAAGCTTGATATTATGCAATTTAGGGGGCAACTATGACCACAGAGACTGGTGTTTCCTTCTTAGTTGGAGATGCTTGAGCATGAAATTGTGGTTAAAGCCTCCCTCCCCCATCAGAATGAGAAGAGATGACCAGCAAACCCTGAGTTAATTAACAGCCTATAGGAAGAAGAATTAGAAGACTTAGGAAATCTCTGTAAATTTTCTTTTTTTAAAAATATTTTATTTATTTATTTGACACAGAGAGAGAGATCACAAGCAGGAAGGCAGGGTTGGAGGGGGGGGAGCAGGCTTCCTACCAAGCAGAGAGCCCAATGTGGGGCTCGATCCCAGGACTCTGAGATCATGACCTGAACCGAAGGCGGAGGCTTAACCCTCTGAGCCACCCAAGCACCCCTCTGTAAATTTTCTTACTTAAGACAATACTCAAGAACATTTTCCTTGTGAGTGCATTGTTCATGAATACTTTCTTAGAGAAAATATTAAGAATATTTCAAAAATAGTTTTGGGAATGCACTACTCACTTATCTTTTCCTGAATATATTAAAAATTGTCTCCAGTTAATACATTCTAATTATGTTGTCAACAAATATAGGCAATATATGTTCCTACATTCTAATAATATATACACTTATTGAATTTATATTGAATAATACATTTATTGTGTTTTATACTTATGATGGACTTACTATTTGTATATTTTGTCACTGGATGCATGAGCAGAGAACTCTGAGTGGCAAATTAACAATACTTAAAATATTATAATTAAAAAGAGAGAGAGAACACTGGATACCAGAAGTTGAAAGAGGACAGGTTTTTCTAGAATGAACTCTTGCCCTCCCGCACCCACCCATCTCACACTCAAAGAGACTGGAGTTACAAGTCTAGTGAAAAACTGGCTGCATTTCCTCACTCACTCCACATCCCTAGTACAAGCATGCATAGAGCTAGGGGAGCACAGGAGATGGAATCTGAGTCAAGGCTTCATGATAGCTTTGGAAAGAGGGATGAGGGAGCAACTTGATCTCATACAGTGGAAAGAGCCTGAGCTTCAGAAAATGATTGAATTTAATACTCATCTATTTCTTAAATTTGTGACTTAGTCATATTATTTTCTCTTAGATTTTTAGTTATGTTAGAAGATTGGACCATTAATTCTAACCAGCTAGACACATTTGGCACATGTTTGGTGCCCAAATCTTTTATCTCTTTTATTGGTACAAAATTTCCTGACATATTTCCATCTGGAAATTACTTTTTCCACTTCTCTATTATTACAAGTAGCCTCATTATCATATTGTATTATAATAATTAATAATTGCAAAATTTTTCCTATTACTCTTTTATCTCCTTGTCAACAGTCACAGGATATTTATCATCTTGGAATCCCCACTTCCCAGCACAGGTTTAGACATATATTTATTTAGTTCTACTGTCCAAGCAATATTGTCTGCTTGCTGTGTTGTAACACTTGGTGATACAGAAGTCAAAAGACAGTGTCTCTTACAAAGCAAAAAAGACAGGAAAATCTACAGGAAACTTCAGTAGACTAAACATATGGTTAACGTATATGGTTGTTCAGAAGAAACACTTGCTCATACAAGTGGTGATAACCCAATTTCAGCAGGCAGTGTGCACATTTCGTATATTTCTTGTAGACTACTGCCCATTTAAATCTGGAATATAAATAGGGCTTAGATAGTTGAAAGAGAAAAAGGGTATTTTAAGTCAGGGGTTGGCAGATATTTTCTGTAAAGGAAGAGCCAGATAGTAAATACCTTAGTATTTAAAGGCCATACACTCTATTGCAGCTCTGCCAATGTAGTGTGAAATCTGACACAGACAATGCATAGGGAGTGGGTTTGGCTGTGTTCTCATAAAACTACAAAATCAGGCAAAACTCTGACCTCTGTATTAGGCAAAGACATTAGCTGGTAAGGATAGCTAAACATAGTTTGCAGAGGGATCTAGAAATGATTGACTATTAGTGGTAAGTTTTATGAACATTTAAGAAGTATTGAGAGTTAAAATAAGGATTCCATATTGGAGGGAGAACAGGATAAGTTTTATTTATCACTTTAAGCAGTTTGGATTTTTGCCAATAACTCAGGGTGAGAAAGGATAGCTGAAAGGTAGTGATGAGGTCTGAAGGTCTGAACCTAGGACGTCCTGAGATCTGAACCCCGGAAGATTTTGAAAGGAATGACTTCATTTTATGCCCTATAATAATTTGGAAGGGAGTTGGAGAGGTTGGAAATACTCACGTTAAAAAATTTCTGTCACTAAGCTTTTCCATTTGAGAAACACCACAACGTATGTCAGGATGATATGGAGGAGTTTAAATCAGGGTTGTGGCATGGCCCTATTTCCTTTAACATATATTATTCTTGGGAGTTTATAGACACTTATTTAAGGGGTTTGAATAGTTTTTAAAAAATTCTGAGACAGTCCAAGTGAAGGATGATGAGAAATTTTACGGGCCAAGAATGGGGGTTGGTGAGGAGGATGAGGATGGTGAGGACAAACAAAAACTATTAATGTCTTGGAGATAAATTTTGCTGAATGGGTAATTCATAACCATCAGGGAAGACTGATACAACATGATTCAGTCTCTGTATTTTAACCTGAAGTAATTATAGGAGGTAAAAAGTTCAGGAATGGAGGAAATTTGGTATATGTGTGTACAGGGAACTCAATGGCTTCATTGTTGAAAATGTTAACAATTTTCATATTGATTAGATAATAGAAAAATTAATGACAATAAAATTAGTGTTCCTCAATAGGAAAAACAGATTGTTTTCTGGTGGAACTGCATACTTGATTCGCCTATGAACTCTGTTTTCTTAAAATAAGAATTGAGGTTAGAGAAATGTTTTGTTCATGCACTTGTCTTTTTTCTGAAAAATTAGACTTCACTTAGGTCAATGTCCATGCTGTGTTATCTGTCTTTCTCCTTGAAAATAAATGTTGCATCACCTCAAAGTCATGATTTTTTGTTTTTCTCATAGTGGGGAGAGGGAGAGGGACAGAGAGAGACAGAGAGACAGAGAAAGAGACAGATGGACACTATGGGGAAATGAGTCAAAAGGGTTTGAAGAATGACTTTATATTCCCATGTAGCTAATTATAAATTTTCAGGGGCAGAAATTTAACAACAATTTTAATAAATCTTGTGATTTTGTACATATCTGTTTTGACATATGCCTCTAGTTGAATGTCACTAAAACATTCGGTTTCTTCTTTCCTTGGCAGCGCAGAGCTACTCAGTGCTAAGTATGACAGGAGTGATTGGTAAAGGATCTTTCAAAGGATTTAAAGCCATTGCTGAGGAAAGAGAGAGAAGGAAATTCCATTTATAAGAACCAAAGAAGAACAAAATCCCCATTAAGAACTGAGACTTGAACATCACTTAACAGTGTCTCCTATCTGGTCTCATGTATCACTTGAAATGTATTGAAACTTCAAGCAGAAAGTGGGATAGGGTAAGTTTAAAGGTCTAACAATATCCTTTCTAGAGTGAGTTTCCTGGAAAGAAAGCTTAAGATCATGATTTATCTTGACTTTTCTTTGTAGTTATTGTTTTAGGGGCATGCAAATCATACAAGTCTTTACATTTTACTTATTGTTTGTAGGCATCATGCTTACATTCACAGTTTATAAAGTGGCTTGAAAGCATGATGCACACAGAGAATAGCTCTAAGGTCACAGGATGTTGTCAGTGACAAGTATAAGTAAACTTTTTCTATCTTCCTCAACACATCATAGTACCTGAAAGAACAAAAAAAAAAGTTGGATACTTTCTGCATACATTATCATTCCTTTTGGATTTCTCAAGGTTTAGATAATGGAGCATTTATGATGTCCTTTTTCCTTTAATATATTTGTCCTAAGGATTAAAAAATGTCATCTAAATGAGGTCATTTGAATTGCATTCATTTCTATGCTTTTTATAAATTTATTGACATTCTAACTTTATTCCACAAAATTTTGAAGTAACATAATGTTATACACAATGTAATTTTTTTTCTTTTTACAATTTAATATTATGTTAGCTGAAATTCAGGAAGTAAGGCTAATATAGATTTAAATCTATAAACCTAGGGAAACATGATTAGTAAGAAGAAAATAAAGTATATGGCACAGGATAAAGCATATGATTAATTTAGCTGGGATGTCAGGAGTCAAATTCCTGACATACCAAGCTATGACCCCAAAACAGCTGTGAACCTGAGTAAGTTATTCTACCTTCCTCTGCCCTGTGGTAGCCATTTATAAAATCAGCTACTTCCCATGAATGTAATATAAATTTAATGGGTTATTAAACATAAATCACTTAGAAAGCCAGACAGTACCTATTAAGTAATGAATAAATGTTAGCTATTTTTAACTATTAGTTATTAATATCTCTTTTCCATAAAAAATAATTTTGAGAAAAATTCACTTGCTCTATTTCTTCCATTGTTTTCCATGGCATACAGTGTGGTACAGTTTATAAAGTGAATAGGACATGCACAGATACTAAATTTCAAATTTAATGCTCTACAGTAGAAAACACTGTTTCATAGAGAAATTAACCTAGACTGTTTTCATGTAAACTTCCATGTAATGATTGATGTTGTTATTCAAAATAAAATGAAGAGTTGGCATATTTTCTTGGTCAATATAGTCTCAAATATTTATACTGAAAATGTGTTCTTTATACTATTTCTAGCTTCTGTTCTTGCTAGAGGTTATCTAGATTTATAGTAATCACTGTGTAAAAAAAAAAAAGAAATACATATTAAATATCCAAGTTAAGTGTTTGGGCTAATAGATATCTGTATTTATAAACATGTTTGGAAGCTTCTGTCTCCAATATACACACATTCTCTCTCTCTGTTTAATATTATGTTAATAATTATTACATCAATGTATTATAACAACAATAACAGGAAATGTGTGTGTGTGTGTGTGTGTGTGTGTGTGTGTGTGTGTATTTAATTGACAGATATCCTCAGTCATGCCTCAGTATTTGGGGATAATCCAACAAAAAATTATTGACAACAACTCATATTTTTGAGACCAAGAAGTAATCTAAAATTGTCCAAATTAAAATGAGAGCTTTTCTTTGCTGGCTTGTTTGTTTTAACACTGAGGCACCTCTGGTAGCTGTGTTCTTGCTATATTTCAAATTCTATAGATATGACAACACCACTGTAGTTATCTCTGTTGCCTTATTTCCTTTGTATATATTTATTCATAAATATTATATCCTTTTGTATATAGCCAGTCTAAACAAAACTGTCAACAGATCAAGCTTAAGAAAGACAAGAGTTGGAGCCATTTTCTGGGCAGACTGAAAGATCATCTCTGCCTGTGGATTGGAATGCAGGGCATTGCTTTGAATTTAGCTTTTTTAAAAATCTCTCTCAGATTTGCCAACCTCCCCAAAAGCATCAGTCATCTCTCTGGCTCAACCAGAAGATAGACACACAACTCTCCTCTCAATGACTTTACATTGCTGTTACTACCCAGGTGACATGAGGGGAAAGAGACCTGAATATTGAGAGGAGTAGCTTGGCTTTTTCTATATCTCATTTAAGTAGGCCCCTTTCTAAAATATTTCCCATCTTATTAGAAATATCTGAAAAGAGGGGTTGCAATGGGTGTTTTTAAATTTTTGTTTTTTAGGAAAGAAAGAAATCTGGCTCAGTAAGGACTTACATCAGGTGTGGTCTCTGGAAACAGTACAATTTAGAAATGCACTTGAGGAAGGGATTAGAATAGATCTAGAAACTTGGGCTGGCAGATTTATGGTAGATTAACAGCCTCAATATTTTTGGTTCCTCCAGCAAAGATCACAAAAAATATTGCTAAATTGCTAAAACACCTTTGCAATAACCTAAGTGCTTACAGCTTTATTCCAGTATCTCAGTTACTAAACTGTAGCAAAAGCATTTCTCTTGTGTAGCAAAATTGGACGACTGTGGCTTTGCAATTATTAATATTTATGCCAATAATAGCTTAATAGTGCATCTATTAATACATATGGAGAGATAATGCATATAGACAGATGTGTAAAACTGGAAAATAAACATAATAAAAGAGATGCATCTATTGAACAGATAATATATACATGCACATCAAATAAAGCAACAGCTGTAGTGACCATGATATTTATTTCTCATTTTAAAACTGGCTACATTATTGACAACCTGGAATGGCAATGGACAATGCAGATAGAGGGAAAGTCTCAATCAAAGTCTAAAAATAAAGACTGTGTACAAAGTATATTTCTTTCTGCTTTTGTAATCTTAAATTGCAGAAATTTATACACTTAAGTAGCCATCTGTTTTCTTCAAGTAGAACTCATTCTCTTTTCTCTTTTTCTTACCCTGAAAACAGCTGTCAACCAGGAGAGCAGAATTGAAATTTATTGCTCACATCACATGAAGCGTGTGGGACAGACTTCACTACTCCTTCAGACTTAAGGGGGTGCTGGCCTGGCTCAAAACTCTGTCTCTTACAAGGTTAATTTGTTTTGTCTAGTTCATCATCACCCTCTCCTTTTTCCTCTTTTGTGCTTTTCCTTTTTTCTTTTTTTGATAATCCATTTTATGGGTGAGTAGGTTCTGTCTTAGTTATGATAATTCTCTCAGTAAATATTGAAATGCTAGTAACTGACAATTAGTCACTATCTGCATGTTCAAAGGGTAACCATCATTTTGAATTTTAAAATCATGTGCTAATTTTTAAGACTCTGTTTTATTGTTTATGCTCATTTGTTTGTTTTGTCTTTGGAGTTTTTTTTTTTCCCCCTCTAATTGTGAATTCAGTTCTTTGTTTTTTTTAAACTGAGTTAAAATCCACACACAGTTAAATATATAAATATTAAGTGTACAATTTGATAAGTTCTGACAAGTGTGCATTCCTGTGTAAACAACACATCAATAGGGACACAATCATCGAAAGATATTTGTGTGTCTGTGTGTGTGTGCCCTATTCTGGTCGGTCCATGCACACCATAAGGCTATTGTGATTTCTGTCACCTTAAATTTATTTTGATCGGCGTTATCATTTCATATAAATGGAATCATATGGTGTGCATGTATTTTTTGTGTCTGGCTTCTTTCTCAATCAGCATGCCATAAGTAAAATTCACCCACATCACTTCATAGTTCATGGGCTCCAGCTAGCCAACTAAGAAAGACGATTTGTAGAGTTCCAGACTTAGCATAATAAGCCTGAACATAGAAAGCTAAGATTGAGGCAGATTCACAATAGTTTAATAAATGGCACAAGCAAGGAAGTGAGTATTAAGGCTATTATCATCATTGGTAGTGCATGGTCAATAATGAAGGGAAGATAAGAGGCAAAAGAGCCTGGATTAAACAAATACAAAATAATTTTTGACTTCAAAATGTTGTGGTAGGCTGAGACCAGAAGATAGCTTAAACAACTAACTAACCAGAGTGGAAACATGGAGATATTGATACCAAAATTTGGAAGCTATTCCCATTAACTACAATTGTTCAGCTATGATTGAACTAGATTGGAAAAGTAATTATGGGCTTACGCATACTTTACTGGTGAAATCAAGCAGATTTACCAGCAGAAACATAGAAAGAAATTCCATTTATTTTCAAACTTTAAAGTCTGACCCAGAGACCCAGATCTCCACTAACTGGAAAACCAGAATGTTATCATTATGCTGTACAGTTGATACAGTTTGAAGAGGATTTTTGTACTCTTGCCCATAGTTTTATAGCCATTTGGGAATTGTAATGCTAAGAAATCAATGCAGCAGGGAGTCAGGAAGACTGAAAGTGGTGAAGAAGGATACAACATTGCAATGTAGAAGCACTTTCATCCAAAATAAAGCACTTTCAGTGGGGTGGAAATGAGAACATTCCCGGAAATAGTACATTCTCAGCATCCTGCTATTCCTTATTTTTGATTATCAGAAAACCAAGCGATGGTCTTAGTTAGAGCTTAGTACAGGAAACCTATGTTCTATGGATGTAGTTGGCTTATGGAAATAGGGCAGAACACTGCATTTTGTAAATCATATTTCAGGTCTAGATATGAGGAGGGGATTTAATTAGTGCTTATATAAAAAGGTCTGTCCAGATAAGGCACATTCTCACATCTCAATTAATGAAATGATGCATGTGAATGAGTTTCTATTTGGTCAATCTATAATAAAGAAATTAAAGGAAAAAAAGGGCAAAAGTTCCTTTGAAATTCTAGGTAAAGTGAAGTAAATAAAGAATTATCAGGAAGGAAAAAAAAAGAATTATCAGGAAGATGCAACAGAAGAGCAAATATTTGAAAATCATTTACGGCAGGAACCCCCCAAAAATAGGATATTTTTTGTCCCAGAAAAAAGTGGCCTTTATAAAAAAAGAACATACACTAGTAAGCATGAAATAGGTAGCTCGCCTAGATCTAAGAACTTTGTTGTAAGAAATAAAAATCCACTTCCACCCAGATTAAGGTGGTAATTTTTAAATTTTTGATCACTCACCAGATATTACTTGTTCTCTAGGTGGCGTTTATATTCCTACCTTTCTCAGTAATCAGGTACGGGCTGTCCCAGCGTGTGACCTTCGGCAGGCAGCTCTCTATGGCTGAGAGGAGGGATGAAGGAGCTGAGCCACTAGCGTTTTCTTGAAGTGCTCGATCTAGATGGAGCATGTCTGTGACTACCATAATCTACCCCCTGTGCCTCTTGGATCTACTTCCCCATATATTTTCAGTGATAAGCTCCATGGGGTTCTTTTCCAGAAGGGAATCAGAAGAGAGAGGTTAGCTGGATGAACTATATACTCCATACTTTGGCTGTCCTCTAGACCCAGCTGACAGTCGTAGATTCTTTCCTCTACCATCAGTCTCCTGCATCTTCATGCTCAGCTACTACTGGCATTCAGGATGACTTAGTGATTGTGTCCCTACCCCCAGTCTCTGAGGATTTGACTGCCTTATCATCATAACTTCTCAAGCTGAATTGCTGTCTTTGTCTTTTTAAAGTCAGAATTGTACAAGGAATCACCAAGAGGTACCTAACCAGGCTACCTGGCTTTCATACAAAGTCTTAACTTTTCTTACCTTTTCGTGATAATCAGGATCAATTACTACAGCTCAGATGGTGACTTGACTTCTTATCCACTCATCTCTGGCACAAGGAACCCAAAGTGCCCAGGGGCAACTATAGTTTATAGGTAAGTGGGATACTTGCTGTTTGCCCTGTCAAAAACATTAATAATCTTTTAGAAAACAGAAGACTCTATTCTAAAGAGCCGGGGTTGTATGGATAGGAAGTATAAAGTTCCTTAGTAGATCACTGGAATAATGGCCTCTGGGAATCCTTCTGATTCCTATCCTTATGTTAGAGAACAGGTATCCTTTCTATTGGGACACAGAGACATATAAATGTTTTTGAATCAGTGTATATCCTGCATCCTAGGGAATGATATCCCATTTTCAAAGAATATTGCCTCCAGAATGCTGACTTACATAGGTATCAGCCATTGTTGCAATTGCATATTAGGTCAGTATATCCTGACTGATATAGAATGTAATTTGATCAGTGGATCCCATGGCCATGGGTCTTACTCATGTGTTTAAAAGTGTGTTTCTTGGTCCCAGGGAATATTAGGTGGGATCCAACCCAATGAACTATATACTCTGAAAACCCTCTAATAGTTGTACTTGTTGAGGTCTTGAGGCCAATAAAGGCAAACTCGTATCCAGAATGTTTCTGTGAGAACAAATTGGTCACAGTATTGGGATGGAAAGAACCTAACACAGGTATTTTGCCAATGAGTGACTGGATTGTCTCCTAGAATAGTACCACACTGGGCCCTCAGCACTGATCTTTATTTCTTGACAATGGCAGTAACTAGATCAGTCTTAATGAGTGTCCATTCTGTTGGACCCATACATATTCTCCACCTTTGCCATAGTGACCACTTCTTTCTTGTACCTATTGTTAGTTCTGGGGTGGTCAATGACAGAACTACCCAGTGATTTTGTCCTCTTGTTATTTAATTTAACATCCATTGTGGAATGTCTTCTGGTCGTTGTTTACATGTAATAGTTTGTGTCCATGTCAATGTGTCACCTTCATGCCTCTCCCCCAGAATTCCTGGGTTCCAATCTTTTTCTTTCCAGGCCCTTGACCAAATGACCAAGCCATTTGCAACTGCCATCTGACCATATATTTGATAAACCTGGGTTCCTTTTATCATATGTAAATTAGACTATGTGATGATGTTCCTGAAATTACCCATTGGAAACATTTTTACTAAACTCTGTCTTTGAAGATCCTCCTTGAAAGAAGCGTCATGTGGTCATCCTAAATTTGAATTTTTAATCACATAGAAATCCAGGCTATCTATAACCAAATGGACTTTTTTCCCCGTTTTCCTAAAATGGCCCTAAGGAATGACCCATGTCTAAGTGTGAGTTGAAAAAAAACACTGATGTGACAGTGTTGAATGCCATGGAGTTCTAGTCTACCTGCTTGTGCATCTTGCTTCTGCCTTATAGTCACACTCAAGAGCTAAATCCCAAATGTACGATTTCTTTGTTAAAATGAATGGTGCTGGGTCCATATGACCTTATGACTTGGTGATTCTGATAGGATCTAGCTAATCGTGGGCTGCTCTGGCCTTATGGTCACATAGTACTGCATGGCCAAGTATTCCTTCTCTATACTCCAGGATCTGTTTTTCACAAGGTTCATAATTCTCTATTGCTGACAACATCTTCTTGTTCCAGAACTCCAAGGGCCTGTGTTAAGATTTCCCACTAAGTGTTAACACAACCATTACATTTCCATTGACACCTCCTATAGTATAGTCTCTGTTGTATTATATAGGCCACATGATAGGGCTGCTTCCTCTGAAGCCTAGACCTGATGCAGACCCTTGTCCTTCTCTGAATTTTACTTAATGCTGGAAAAATCAAAAGTGTATGAAACATAACAATATTCATAGATATGGAACATGTTGCCACCAGAAATCCCAAAACCTAACAGACATTGTACTTCCTTCTTAATGGTAGGACTATAAGCTGTGGTTACTTCTCTTTTATATTTGAGAGGATGTCCTTGACGACTATTTCCCTAAGTATTTTACTTATGTGGTCAGTCACTGAGTATTCATAGTGCTTTTCTCACAGCCTATGGGCTACATGTGACCTACTAGTCCCATTGGTGGATTAGCCACATCTGGCTCATCTGGGTCAATCAATAAGCATTACCTCATCAATAGAAAGGATCAGTGTGATATTCTGCAAGATTTCTAACTGGTGTAGAACAGAGAATACTATGACAGAGATAGGCCAAATTCCACATGTATACTGTTAGTGTTGCAGGGTGAGACTTCCTGATCATGTAAATTGACACACAGTTCAGAGTGCAAAATATTCACTAGGGAACGGTACTTTTAAAAAGGAAAGGAGAGGAAGTAAGTTTTTGAAGAGGGATAAATTGAACTGCAAAGCAATTTTACCACTTCGGTAAATGCTGAAGTGAATATTGCTCATGAGGTTTGTCCGTCTGGGCTGATATGGCTAGGCATTTATACTCCCACCACACTCTGTCACCAGATATGGGTTGTCCCAGGAAAATCATGACCTGGAGCAAGATAGGTTTTTTGTTGTTGTTGTTTTCTTTTTCTTTCTTTCTTTTTTTGCCTCTGGTAGAGATTGACCCTGAGGAAGTCGACAGCTGTAGGCTGAGTGATAACGTCTTTCCTGCAGGTGAACAGTATTTTTTTTCTGAGTACTATTTAATTGACATATCTTACTACCTATCATAGAGAGCTATATCTTTATGAGAGAAGCTGTTTTAATATTGTGCAGACACCCAAAAATGTATTTAATATAGGAGTAAAAATGAAGACCGGGTAAGATGAAATGAAAAAAAGAAGATGGTAAAATAAGATAGGATTGCAAAAACTTCTTAAATAAACCAATTTAGAAAGAGAATTGACCCAGAATATTAAAACTTAAGGTTTGTTTAAGTTCTCTGCCCAAATTTAAGCAAAGTCAAAAGAGACGAAAGAAAGGGATAGACTTTCATAAATATTAAGTCAAGGAAACAAAGAATTAATAGCCCAATTTTTTTCCTTATATATTAATATTATTGAAAGGAAAAAAAAAGATGCCAATGTATGTCACTTCTGTTTGAGTCATTTAATTGCCAGCACAAGACCTTTTGCTCTTTCTTTCCCTACAACTGGGCATCGAAGCACATGTTGGGCTATCAGATCAAAGTAGTTGAATTCTGAACTAACACAAGGAGCATAGCTGCCTTGAAAATTGTGTGATTCTGCACATAACTCTTATAAAAAAGTAACCTTTTGTGGATTTCTGTAGTTGTTAATTACCACAACATAATTTAGTTGTATCAACTAATAAGGCATTTATACATTGAGTGAATTATATAAGATATTTATCCTTCTACTACTCAGTTTTCTTATCTTTGAATGATTAATGATTATACATACCTCAGAGTTTTTCAAGTTTTAAATGGGCTAATCCAAGTAAAGTAGATATGAAAGTTCCTGGCTCATATTCAGAGCTTATTAGGCAAAGGAACATTTATAGGACAGGAAAGTTAGCCACATGGGAGGAAAATGAGATGGGCCATAATTTGAGAATGTAAAGGAGTAATGTGTTCAGAATTAAAAAAGAAATAATCTGTTCCCTCAGTAATTTTATCACAAATGAACTTGTCTTTTACATGTGCAGGCCACAAAAAATATTCTTCTTTTATTAGAACACAGCAATTATAGACACTTTGAAAAACAGATGTTAGACAAAAGCAAAGAGGTTAATCAACAACATTAAGAACTCAAGGTTGAGAGAATTATAAAAATGGCTTATCTAGACTTATCTCACATGGTTTGAATCCCAGTTTAATAAATCTTGTTAGGTGGTATTTTGTAAGTATTTCAGTTGAATTCCACACCTCTGGGGTAAAGCTAAGTTCTACCTGACTTCACTCCCAATTTCTTCTCCTCCATCAAGGAATTAATAGAAAGAGGAGGGTACAGATGTATTTTTGAATAAATATCAGGCCTAAATTAAAAAAAAATAGTTTGGTTGGAAGAGTTTAAAGCTAAGAATGATTTATATGTGTGATAGGTTGAAAAATATCCTCCTGAATTGTCCTTATTCATCCAGATCTCCAGAATCTGTTACTGTTACCTTATATAACAAAAGAAAGTTTGCAGATGTGGTTAAGTTAAAGATTTTGAGATGGGAAGATGGAATGTGGGTTATCCAGGTCAGCCTGTAAGCACAGTGTTCTGAGTATATGGGACACAGGAGGACTTTGTCACACAGAAGGCAACACAACTATCAAAGCAGAGGAACAGGGAATGAGGCTTGAAGATGCTACACTTCCAGGTTTGAAAATGGAGCAAGGCCATGAGCCAAAGAATGTAGGTGGCCTTCGAAAGCTGGAAAGGGCAAGGAAATGGAATGTCCCTAAACCACAATCCTGATAACCCATTTTAGACTTCTAACCTCCAGAATGTATATGTGTTGTTTAATTTGTTACAGAAGTAACCAGAAACAAATACAAGTTATTTTGAAAGAGGATTTTTATGAAGATCATTGAGTGTTTTTTTTTAATACTTTATTTATTTATTTGTCAGAGAAAGAGAGCACAAGCAGGGGGAGCAGCAGGCAGAGCTAGAGGCAAGCAGAGGGAGAAGCAGGCACCCCTCTGAGCAGGGAGCCAGATGTCAACTTGATCTCAGGATTCTGGGATCATGACCTGAGCCGAAGGCAGATGCTTATCCCACTGAGCCACCCAGGCATCCAGAGGAGTTCTTTTATTTCCTTTTTCCTTTTTTTTTTTTTTTTGACAGTTGGGTTTTGAGCTTGTCGATTGTTATCAATATTTTGTGTCATTGAAATATTTTTGAATATTCAATTGTCGGTAATATAAGTAGTGTGATATACTTGCCATTTTTACCTTTGGTTCCTAAAATTATTTGTTTTCTCATTTTTGTGAGCAAAAATAATCATACACAGCTAACATTTTATATTTCTTTGAATTACATGCCTGTGTGACTATACAACTTATAGTCATATTCATGTAACACTAATAAATAAGCACATTTAATAGAGCAAAAATAAAATTAAAATGGAAGAGACAGAACACATATGAATAGATTATCTAATACCTTGACTTCCTTCAGCACTTCACTGGAACACATTGTAAATTCCCTGTCGTTTTACTCCTTGCATTAGAAAGCACTGTATTAGATAACCAGTACAGATCACTTCCTACTATTTAATGATTCTCTCCTTTTTCTACTGTGAGATATTAATGCCAAATGTAGTACAGATTTAGTTAGATGCTATGGGGGTATGATACTGAATAAGCAATGTGACTAATCCTCATTGTGTATTCCCAAGCTGACTCTTAATACTCTATTTTCATGTCTCTTGAGCTCTATAGCTTATTGAAACTGTCTATTTCTGCAATGTTTCAGTGAAAGTTATTATGATGCAATGTATTTTCTTTCTCAATTTGCAAAGGTAATGAACTAAAATTATATGATTATTTGGCTAATGACATTAATTTATCTGTATGAATATATATTTTTGAAAAATCACACGCTGTTATGGCAGGAAATAAGATTAAGTTTCTCACATTTTGAAAAATCAGATAATATACATGCCACAACTAAAAAGACATTTTGTTGAATGAGTCTATTTTAATCTCAGTATGATGATGCCAATCTTGTGGTTTTTCATATTAGAGTGAAATGTAGAACAGAGCTTTTCTATTTCTAAAAATCCTGGATTTCTTTTAAAGTTTCTGGCCTTCAGACACCCTAAGTGACCGAACCCATCACTACAATGGGCCTTAATTTACATGAAAGAGGAAAAACAACCCATAGTTGCTGCCATTAATGAAATGGCTCCAACTATCTGCCAACATTGAATAATTTAAGTGCAAAATGACTTAAAAAGGACTGTGGTGTTTTGAAATTTAAAACATCTGCTAAAACTTGCTTTTCACAAAGGACCCTAGTAACCTTCCATAGCATGACCAAATTTCTGGCAGTGATATAAAGGTTGTTAATAACAAAAACAGAAATAATGGGCAATCCCCATTAATGCATCTTTGCCTTCAACCTTAAACTGATTTTTTCCCTTAAAATGAGTTATTTTGCTACCTTTGTATACAATTATGCTTACAGACTATTATGGGTTCCATCTTGCAATCAATACCCAGAAATCATCTCTATTGCATAAGATTCATGTGGACATTAATAATTACAAAGTATTGCATCTAACTGACACAAAGAGTAGGACTGTCTGAAAATGACCCTGAAGCTTTGCTTGGCTATATGGATCCAAGGGGATCTGGAGGAAAATGGCACCACCATAGTGTTCTAGCAACCTTACATGTATCTACCCAGGAAATGGGGGCAAAAGCTTGAAGCACTGTTGTCTGAATCTTGGCAAATTTCCTTGTGGTATCCTCAGGACAAGAGAAGATGGGAGTGCCTAGTGAGGCATTACCTCAGGGCTATCTCTCACCTACCCCTTTTTTCCCCTGGGAGGCCATACTGAGACCATTTCTCATTGCCTCCAAGGTTCTGAAGAGGTATCTCCATTTGGTTCAGGATATAGCTACAGACTGTGAAACGAAAGGAGCTTCAGGTGAGAATTGATTCTCAGTGGGTTTTCCCACAACTGGCAGTGCAACCATTTGGTGCCTTTTGTTTCAGTATCATCCCTTTTGATATGTGGGTTATGAATATAACCACCTTTCACTATTTCTTTCACTGTATATATCAAGTAATAAACTATCTGAGTCTTATAATGATTGTATCTTTACTGGTTGCACTGTCAGACTTGGCCTTGGCCTTGCTTACTGTGGTGTCACCTTCACAGGACCATGACCATCTTTATTCTAACAGGAGTGACTGCAATGACATTTATCTCCTGCAGAACTGAGAGGGATTAAATTTTCAAGAGGTCTTTGTTTTCAGACAACTCTTGAAAATAAGTGCAAGCCAATCCAGACTTCCTGGCATCCAAATCTGTAACTTGTGTGTGTTCCTCCATGGATCAGACTGCTTACCCTAAGAGAAGCTTTTCACTAGAATGTAAATCCATCTTGTGTGCCTGGTGGATCACATGATCACCAGTATGTCCCCCTGAGGAATGAAGAGAAGATAGGCAAAATACGCCTGTTCTTCCTTTGTTGAGTTGTGCTTCTAAAATTCTCCTTTCTCTAAGTCCATTCTATTGAAGGTATGAAAATCTTCCTGACACCTAAAGTATGAGAGGTAGCTACCCTGATGAAATAGATATTTTAGAACCCTAATATTTAAGGAAATAGGCTTTTATGGACTGAATTGTGTCCTTCTAAAATTCATATGTTGAAACTCTAAACGTAAGTACCTCAGAATGTGACTGTATTTGGAGACAGGGCCTTTAAAGAGGTAATTAGGGAGAAATGAAGTCATATGAGTGGGCCCTAATCCAACTGGTGTTTATATAAAAAGAGACAATATGGACATATACGGAGACACCAGAGATGTATGTGCACAGAGGACCAACACATGAAGAGGCAAAGGGCAAAATCAAAGGGCAAAGGGCAGCTATCTAAAATCCAAGAGAAGCCTCAGAAGGAGTCAAATTTGCTGACACATTGATATTGAACTTTAAGCTCTCAGAACCTTGGGAAAATAAATTTTTGTTTCTTAAGCCACCCATTCTGTTCTATTTTGTTATGGTGACCCTCAAAAATGAATACACATGCTAAATAGGAAAGAACATGATGGAGCTGAAATTATGAATGTACTGACATAAGAAAAATCATATTTATAGAAATTCTTTATGCAATAACTATCAGCTTCTACTTGCTTTTGAACTTAGAAAACCCAGCTCACACAGAGAGGGCCACCTCAGGAGTGAGAGATGTGAACCCTCATCATGCTGATACTTTCTTAGGTTAGAGAGTTGCTGCTCTAGTCGTAACTTCTGACTCTGGCCACACCACGGTAACACTTGACACTAAAACATGCCATGTTTTTAACTTTCTGAACCATCTGAAATCTGATAATGGTGGGCTTCTTGATACAGAAACAATTCAGTAATAACAGATTTTCAGGATATTCAGAGAATCTTCCATGTCCCTTCCCATCCATAGACATATGCTATTTTTGTCCCTTCAAAAAATAGTGTAAAAAGTTTCTGACTACTACCTTTGACTATTCTTTGTTCTCACATCTTAGTAAAGGAGTTTTGTCATTGAATGTGACTGTAACCAGAAAGGGATAATCCACTCTCAATTGCGTCCTGGGTACTGATTAGGATGAACAAGATGGGGATTACATACACATATGTGAGGTTTCTGTCCCCACCATTCTTAGGTATGATGCTTCATTCTTTTTCCTAAAGGCAACACCAGGTCAACCTGATTGTTATATACCCTGAGTGGCAGCTTGGGCAAAAGGTTCAGTTACCTGGATTTTTGTATGTTAAATCAACATAGTCCTAGATCATAAAGATAAAAACCACATGGTTGAATATACTACTGTGTGTTGTGTCCACCGATTTTGTCCACAATTTGATTACTACACTCCTTCACCTTATAGATAAGTTTATAGAAAGCAGTGGAAGATGGCTCCTGATCTTGTATCTTCCAAACAGAACACCTGTCAAGACAGCTGTATTATCTTCTCCATGCCCATTTCTTTTTTTTTTTAAGATTTTTTTTATTATTTTTTATTTTTTTTTATTTTTAAAGATTTTATTTATCCATTTGACAGACAGAGATCACAATAGGCAGATAGGCAGGCAGAGAGAGAGTGGGGAGCAAGCTCCATGCTGAACAGAGGGCCTGATGCAGGGCTCAATCCCAGGACCCTGGGATCATGACCTGAGCCGAAGGCAGAGGCTTAACCCACTGAGCCACCCAGGCACCCCCTCCATGCCCATTTCTATGGCTGTCACTTAGTCATTTCATATGGAAAGGAAGGCTGCCTGGCTGATAATGTAGACAGTATAAATTAAGCTTAACTCCCTCAATAGGCTCCCCAGAAACAAACACTAATCCAATTTATTAAAACTAAATTGGGAATTTCTGGATTATAGTCCCTGCCTCCTTTCTAAAAACATATCTGACTTGTTCATCCAATGTCTAAGGAAATACTCCTCTTGCTCTGGAAGACTTTCATCTATCCTCAGTTCGCGGGCCTGTTTTGGATGTTGATATGCCCTAGAATTCTTTCTTGAAGGCAAAGATGGGGTCTGTAATTGGTATTACATCCAAGTATTACACCCTGTGGCACTGCATTAATGCCTACGGTCATGTGGAATAGCCAGTTCAGAAACCTGAGGAGAACAGTACATGGTTTTCTGAGGTGTACCCTAATTTGTTCAGCTGGTTAAGACCAAGATGCTAGGGCACATCTGAAATATGAAGGCAGGCCTCATCCTGCTGCTTGGAGTCAAGTCAATAACAGTCTAAAGAAAATGCTGAAAGAGAAAAATTGAACAGGTTTGGTTCTAGCCACTCACTATCAGATTAGTCATAATAGTCCATGAAGAGGTGTACTTATGAGGAAATTTCCCAGCAATCAAGATAATAAAAAACGAGGGGCAGATATGGTTGGGAGATAATCCCCGATGGATTTCTTTTTCTTTTTCTTTTCTTTCTTTTTTTTTTTTTTAAATTTCTGCATCTTGGTATAGATTCCTTTCAGTGATGTTTACACAACAAAGAGGCTTGGGAGATAGACATAATGTCTCCTTTCAACACAAAGGGCAGATTTGTTAACTGTCCAGTAAAGTAAAATAATATTTATTTCTGGAGCAAAGGAAATCATTCTTAGTGCCTATAATAGAAGATGAGTTCCCTAAGCTCACAGTTTTTTCCTGTTAACTCATGTGCAAGCTTCACCTGGCCATCTTTGGCATGCCCTGTGGGAGCTGGAACCTGAGTAACTTTCTCAAGAAAATGCTGATATTCTGGCTACTGAAATTGTTGTGTCTAATAAAGTAATTTGTGCCTCACCTAGGAATGTCATGTCTTGCTAGCATCCATGAAACAGAGGCAGGCTAACTTGTCAGGTTGCAGGAAGAACATCTATGCCTCTTCTCAGTATTTGACACTCTGAAACATGCTGCGAATACAGATAGCCCAGTGCTTATTCTTTAAAAAAAAAGAGAAAAGAAAGAAAAAAAAATTATTATAAAACATAAAGAGATGATATCCAGTCATTACTTAATATTATCTCAAGAAGAAAATTAAAAGAAACATGCTTAAAACTCCCTAAGAATATGTTCATCTTTGGGATTTTAAAAATTCTTTCTTTGGCATTTTTATATTTAAAAAAATTTTAATTAATTTAGTGAAAAGCATGGAGAAAAGAGTATCCCCTGTTTTCTGGAAAATAAGCCTGTAAGAAATTGAGCAAAAGCACTATTGAATAATGCAATAGAAAGGGTAGGTCTGTTGATGCAAAGGACTCTGGGAACTGGTGTGAAGGGAAAAGGCCCTCAAACCCCTATCGCTGATACAGCTTGTTCTCATAATCTGCAGGCCTACATGTTGAGGGTGGTATTCATCCTGCTTGCATTGGTATTGCTGTGAACATGTGAAATAACATTATGTAGGTGGGTTAAAGCTGCTGTCCCACACACTTAAGCATCATCTGCTTGGACTAGAGATCCTTGCTCCAGCCCTGCTATGATGGACTGCCAACCATCCAGCACTTAAGCTCCTCTTTCCTTCCGGGCTGGCCAGCAGGACCTTCTTCCAGGGGATTAGTTATCCACCCTGATTAGCCACCACTGCCTGTGCTATACCAGTTATTAAATTCTTTGAATATCATGACTAATTATTCACTTAGAGATCATACCAAATTCTCAGTTAATATGTCCAAAATCAATATCTTTTTATTCCCTCCAAAACATATTTTCCTCCTCCACTGAATTCTAACTAAGGGGTAGTCACCACTAAATCCAATCAACATGCTTCTAAAGAATTTTTTTTTTTTTTTATATTTTCTCTCTTCTCCACATCTAAATCCTTCCTACTCTGCTTGTTATTCCTATAATATAATTCTTACTTCCTCCTTATCCCCTTTATCACTGCCTGTTTCCCTCTGCCTGTTTTATCCTCCTCCAATCTATCCATGCTCAAGATATCTACTGGAACAATCTTTCTAAAATACAGTCTTACTTGGTTATTCTCATTTAAATTCTCAATAGCTTCAGTATAAATTTTTCACCTGGAATTTTGAGGTCTGGTCTCTGATGACCTATTTAACCCATTTCTCACCTATCCACCATTCATACTTTTGCTTCAGCCATAGCAGATTACTTGTTACTCTCTATGGTTGGTCCATTCTCTTAATGCCTTTGAAACCTTTACCACCAGGAACAATTTCTTCACCTCTTTCCCGTGTTAATTTCCATGCAACTTTAAAAAGGTGGGTGAATAAACAACATCTCTTCTCACCTGTATTATGCCATTTGTATATTTTGTTCTGTATTCATTGTTTGGTTACTTTTTCCAGGTCTTACCATTCTTTTTAGTGTTGGTTCATGACACACTGTAAAATCTCAATAAAGGTTTGTTAAATTAATACATTTATTCCTACTGAAATTCCTTAAAACTTAACTGTGGGTATTGTGTAAATTCTTAAAACTGTACTTGACAGTGTTATGTACCAAAAAATCCTGAAATCTTGATAAAGAGAGCAGCTATCAAGTTTTCATATCAGAGAGTATTCATGGTAATATGATACAAATAGAATATCAATAAAAACCAAACATGTCCAGGCTATGGGAAACTCCAGGAAACTATAATAATGGATCTTTGCACCATGGTGGACATAGCCCCACAGGCTCCACATCATCTCCCCAGAATATTCATATATAAAAGGCCCATAAAAATTAAGGACAAATTTTCACATGAAAATGAAGTTGTATTCCAATAAATTATTTTCCTTAGATCTAGGTTAGGAGAATGCTCCCTTATTTTGTAATTGTTTTTAGTATTTTTAAAAATTTTTTAAATTAAAAAAAATTAAAGATTTTATTTATTTATTTGACAGAGAGAGATCACAAGTAGACAGAGAGGCAGGCAGAGAGAGAGAAAGAAAGAAGCAGGCTCCTTGCTGAGCCGAGAGCCCGATGCAGGGCTCGATCCCGGGACCCTGAGACCATGACCTAAGCTGAAGGCAAAGGCTTAACCCACTGAGCCACCCAGGCATCCCATATAATTGTTTTTATTACTTGTTTAACAATAAACATTTTAGGAATGAGAAGACCTAAAGAATGATTGTCCTAGAATGTGAAAGTGTTTGTGTATGTCAGTAGAAACTGGTCGATGATTTGCCTTAAATGTTTAAAAATATGTCATTTGCCTTTATTTGGTACTAGTTTCAAACTTATATCTGTATTGAATTAAATGGACTAGAAATAAAGCTATGAAGTGGGTCATGGATAACTAGCCATCCCAACCTCAACCAGAATGGTTTCTTTTTCTTGGTGGGGAGGGGGAAATTCCAATTATACATTTAAATTTCAAGGCCATCTGTGTATGTTTTCATGGTATTTATTTACATGGAATGGTTTCAAGGTTTAAGGTGGGTGAAGAATAAGTTGTTGATATCTGTGGAAACCTTCAGTAGTTCATCCAGGCAATTTCTGGGTGAGCAAATGCAGTCCTTGTGGATTATGAAAAAACTCTTCCTAGCTGATGTGTTGGTGAATTACATTAAATTAAAGTAGAAGAAACTCTATATTCTGGTGAGTTTTTAAGCTACATCAATGCTGTTATCCAAAGATTACTATAGTGTTACTCAAGTTATTATATAGACATTTTCTTATTCTTTTCCTTCCCGGCAGCTAAATTTAATTACATTGAGTTGGGAAAAAATTATTGTATACCCATAAGGGTCAAAAGAGAAACTATCTCTATGTTTCAGCTTTCTGTCCAGTTATTTAAACTTCATACGTTCAGATTTTTTTCCTCTGTTTTATATTGAAACCATAACTTGGTCTTATCCTTTTTTCTTAATTGAAGATTCAAGAGCTGTGGATATTTAAAATATTGCTACTTAGTTTTGTTTGGCCAAATCCAGAATCAATATGGATTCAGGGAAATCAGGCAAGCAATTTTCTTTTAGTTGGAAAATGTATCTGAATTCTGTAGTCTTGGAATGTGTCTCTGCATCTAAAGAAGCAAACAACTTCCACAGTGAATTATTTGTCACCTCAGAAAATAATGTGAATAACTAATGTATCACAGCTGCTGGGCAGCTTAAGTCCTTCTTCTTTGAAAATATATCCCTGTCTTAGACTGTTGGACTACAATATTTCCTGGCAAAATTATGTCATAATCTCTGATTCCACATGGCTTAGAGACATTTGATTAAGTCAACTTTCTTTCAGGTTCCCTATAAACTGACATCCTGATTCCAGAAAATGGCACTTTTAAAAAAGATAACCATTCCAGAAGCTACTATTATGTTCTATTGACATTAAATAATTTTTTATGGCATACACCCTGGATCTTGAACAAAGAACTTCCTGACCACTGTAAACAACACAAATAACATATTTTTTTGTTGGTCACTGTAGGGAATTCTCTCTTGCTACTCTCAAAGACCTGGAATTTGGGAAAAAAGGGAGACTCCTTAGAGGACAATAATTAGATCCCAGTCTCTTCCTCAACATCTGTTTTCCATTCTACTATGTTATCTGGTGCCATGTCACAACTATTAGGGTTATGTTATTCATGTGCATTCAATTTTTTAAAATTAAAAATCCTCAGATATAACTTTAACCTAATTAAAATTTCACTGACAACTTTGTCAGAATGTTCTGCAAATATATGATTTTACAAATTTGATGCAGATTGCTTTGCATATTATTTGCCAGTTGTTCCCATAATCTTTATTATAGATTGACCTACAATATCCTGCACCCAATCAGCACCCCAAACACACTACATTCGATAAGATGTGTAATGAATGATAATTGCCAGGATATTTAAGGTTATGGCAGGAATTGAAAATACCTCCCTACATTTACCAGGTAGAAACTTTAAGTGAGTGAAGGTATTAGGATGCAGATTCTTGTTCTAACATTGAAGGTGGTGGGATGCAGAGAAAATTAAGGCATTGGTTTTTGTCAAATTTCTAATATTTGAAAAAAGTTACATTGTTATTTTTATACAACATCTTCCATTGCCAAAATATTGACTAATTTTTTAATAATTCCACAGATGAAACAAAACATATCTGAGGGCCAAATTTTGCCCTTAGGCTACCTGTTTGCCATATCTAATTTAGGGATTATTTTTTGCTTCTTGACTTTTGTTCTTTTTTTTTGATGAGTTACTACTCCTACATATAATCTGAGACTATTTGGTGAGAAAAATAATTCATAATAAGGAAATCATTTTGTGATTCATAGGACAACTAGCAAAGAACATTTAAAAAATTTTTTTTCAAAATGTTGGAATCTATAGTTAGATTTTATGGAAATGACATGTTCCCTTTTACTACTTTAACTACATACATTTGTGAAATGCTATAAAGTTAGATAAAAATAGCATCTATGTATGAAAGAAATATGCTTTCACTTGATTGCATTTACTTGTAAAACTTACTTAAAAAAAATAATGTTAGTGGATTATTCTGCAGAGCTTCCCAGTGTGTGAACTTAGTACAAACTTGTGCCATAAATGGAATACTGTCATCCATTTAAGGATCACTTCAATGGCCAAAACATTGATCTTTCAACTGAATCTTCTTAAAGATGGATGCAAATTAAAATCACCTAAAGCAATATTAAAAATTCATTTGAAGGGAATCAATCTGAAAGGATTTTGTTCAATTATCTGTAGTGTCTTTTCAGGAGGCTAGAGAATCACTCAAAAATATGGAAGGACAAAAAAAGTCTGAATATCACAATTATCACACTGAAATCAATTGACATATGTAGAACACTGCATGCAACAACAATTGAATTTACATCTTTTCAAGTTTATATGTAAGGTTCATCAACACCAGCCATATTGTGAGCCATTGCAAAGCCTCAACAAAATTTAAAATATTGAACAATTTGAAATTTTAAAAATATTTGAGACAATTTAAAGTGTATTCTCTAATTATAGAATTAAGATGGAAAACAGTGGATGTACTACCTGGAAATTAAGTAACACACTCCTAAGCAACTCGTGGATGAAGGAATAAGCTAGCATGGAGATTAGGATATTATTGAACTCAGTTGTAATGAAATATGACAAATCAAAACTTGTGTAATACCGACCAAGCAGAATTTAAAGAGAAACAAAGCCTTGCATGCATGTATGAGAAAAAAGAAAGGGTAAAAATCAACATTTTAACTTTCTATCTCAATAAGGAAGAGTATGAAAAACAAAAGAAGGAATACTAAAGATGAAAATAGAAATGAATGAAATTTTAACAATACTATAGGATAGAGAAAATAATAAAGACAATCATTAGAACTTTGAAAAGACTGAAAATATTTTTGATAAATCCTTAACAAAGTTGATGAAGGCAAAAAAGATTATAAACAGAGAAACAAAAATAAAAATGGAAAAAGGGGCATAAATATAGATCTAAATATAAATAATAAAATGACATTATGAACAACTTTGAACAAAGGAATTTGAAAATTTAGTTATAATGAACAAATGTCCCAGAAATACAATTTACTAAAGTTAAGGGATGACATATAAAACCTCGGTAGAGAGGCATCTGTTAGAGAAATTAAATTTGTTATTACCTAAAAAATATTCCCACAGGAAACTGTACAACCAGATGGCTTTAATAGTGAAATCTCTTCCAATTATTTCAAAAAGAAATAACCCCAATCTTGCACAAAGTCTTCTGAAAACAGAAAAGAAAAAAATTGAAGGTGACCTTTTCTAATTCCTTTTATGAGGCTAACAAAACCTTGAATTCTAAATCCTGTCAAGAACATTCAAGAAAGGAAAAAAAAACAAAAAAGAACATTCAAGAAAGAAGAAAAAAAAATCATCAAGAGAAACCAAAAAGAAGCATTTGACTAAAATTCAACAACCTTTCATGAAAAATCTTTTAGTAAACTCAGACTCAGTGAAAATTTTAAAATGACAAAGAGTATCTACAGAAAATCTAGAGGGGTATACATTTAGTGATTAAAAAAATAAAAGTTAGACTTTATTCTACTGAGAGGGGAGAGGATATTATTTCCATTTTAATAAAGTAGTGGAGAGTGTGAACATTGCCATAAGGCAAGAAAAAAAGAGACAAAGGAGCATAAAAATTAGAAATAGATAAATAAAACTTATTTTCTTGGCAATAACATGACAACTAAAAACTCTTTAGAGTTTTTAATATTATGAATTAAATGAATTACTTTATTAAATTAATGAATATATAACCATCACTGGGCCCTTGATTAATATGAAAAAATATTATATTTCTATAAAAATAAAACAAAACAGTTGGAAATTTAAGGACTGATACCCCTTACAAAGCAATAAAAATAATCAAATATCTCAGAAAAAAAAAAAGGTTTATAACACTTTATACTAAATAAAATATTATTGAAAGGAATGGCTAATGACCAAAATAAATAACATGATTATGTATGAAGACTCTATATGGTAGATATGTCAGTTCTCCACAAATTTATTTATTTATTGGCAATACAAACCAAAATGTTCAGAGATTTTTCTTTTCTCAAAAGTTGATAAACAGATTATAAATCCATAAGGATATGAAAAGTGCTAAGAAAAGGAAAAGTAATCTTCAAGAAGAAGAGCAAATCTAGGGATATTAGAGAACCAAATGTAATTCTAATATAAGGCTACAAGGCCATATTAAAACCTTGTGTCCTGGGGCCACTAAGTGGCTCAGTGGATTAAGCTCCTGCCTTTGGCTCAGGTCATGGTCTCGGAGTCCTGGGATTGAGCCCCCCATTGAGCTCTCTGCTTGGCGGTGAGCTTGCTTCCCTCTCTGCTTGCCTCTATGCCTACTTGTGGTCTCTCTCTCACTCTGTCAAATAGATAAATAAAATCTTAAATAAACAAACAAACAACAACAACAACAAAAAAACCTTGTGTCCTAAAAAAAATAATAGGAAAAGAAACCCATTAAGGGACAGGATATAAATTCTGGGAGTACATCAAAATCTATATTATGATATCTAACTATGACAGTGACCTCACTGTCATATTTCAGGGAATTGGGAGAATGATTGTGCTATCAATACATGTTGACTGAACATCAATTTATGAAAAGGAAGTATCTTCACCTTTACCTCACATTACACACAAAAATGAAATACAGATGGATTGTGGATCTAAATGTAAAAAAAAGTCATAAAAGTCTGGAAAGGAGATATCAAAGAACAACTTTTTGATCTTGGAGCAGACAATAACTTTTTAAACAGGTTGTAAAATGTACAAAGAGAACAAATTAAGCTGCATTAAAATTAAGAACTCCAGTTCATCAAAAGGCATCAGTAAGAGAGTGAAAATTTGAACTACAGAGTGGAAAACAATATTCAGAATTCATGTACCTAAGAAAGATCTTATAGCCAAAATAAATAACTCCTACAAATCAAAGAAAACAAGGTAAACTTTTTTTTTTTTTTTAAGTAGGCAAAAGACTCAAGCACTTTGCCAAAGAGGAGGTTCAAAAGGCCAACAGCTAGTAGAAATCTGGTTCAATCCCAGTGATCATCAGGGAAATCCACACTTAAAAGCACAAGGTGATGCTACCATTCACACATCAAATGGTCAAAAAGGCAAAGACAACATTACGTATCAGTCAGTATGGGAAGGAATGAGAACTTAAATATAATGCCAATGGGGATTATTTTATTTATTTTTTTTTTCAGTGATCCAAAAAGCCATTTTAGAAGACATTATGGCAGTACGATTCTAGCTATCTATCCATGTAACTACCCTTCTATCCATCTCTCTGAAAGAGGACTCCAGCTACCTCCATGTTGACCTCAAATTTTCTAATTAATTAAGTTCTTCTTTCCAGCTTATCTCTTAACTCAGGTAAAAGACCCAGTGGGCAAAGCATCCTGTGATGGGAATTGAAACTATCCCCTCAAGCAAGAGCAAGACCCCTCAAGATTGACAACTATCAACCTGACATTTATGGCCCACTTGGCAGTATCCACTGACTTTTGTCCCACATTTTCCTTATATCAATCTAGAAATATTTTCAGCAGTTTGGAGACAGTCTTTGAAACTATAGTTTGCTGTCTTCCAGGTGTTGGTTTCACTGAAATAAATTCCTTTTTTGTTTTACCATCACTGTCTCTCTGCCTTTGGATTTTGTCAATACCAAGTGGCTGAATCCAGTTTGTTTCTGACCTCTGAAGTCAGGTGCTCTTCTACCCCTGTGCCCCGGCTATGTAGCTATCCATGTTGTATATATTCCCCATATAGCTCATGTTCACTAACCAAGAAGATTTCCTTCTTTTTTTTTTTTAAGATTGTATTTATTAATTTGGCAGACAGAGATCACAAGTAGGCAGACAGGCAGGCAGAGAGAGAGGGAGAAGCAGGCTCCCCGCGGAACAGAGAGCCCGATGTGGGGCTCCATCCCAGGACTCTGAGATCATGACCTGAGTGAAAGGCAGAGGCTTTAGCCCAATGAGCCACCTAGACACCCCACCAAGAAGCTTTTCAAGTTGCATTGTTCAGGAGTTTTTAGAATCCAGCATCTAGTCCGCTTACCTCTCCAGACGGCAGAGGATGGGGCTGAAAGTTCCACCCTCTAATCCTGTGTTTGCCTTTATTGGTGACCAGTCTCTATCCTGAAGCTATCTAGGGACCCTGCCATGAATTACGCCCTATAACATAAACTCGTGTGTGGGGCTCTTTATGAATAGCAGAAGACGCTTCTATCATTCGGGGCATTCTGAGGGTTTTAGAGGCAGGAACCAAGTCAGGAACTGTGTCAGGAACCAAGAAGGACCAAATACATATGATGCCACATTTCGTTAGAACGAACACTCTCTAGGTATGAAAAGACTGCAAAATTCTCCTGAGATTTGCATTTTTCCAAATCTTCTGCAGCTTGTAGGTGTTTCCTTAAATCACATTTCAGTTAAAAAAATCATTTCGGAAATGAAGCACTCTATTTTGTGCCTATTTGTATGCACAATATCTTAGGGCTTTTCCCCCATCTGCATGAAGGGAAGCTGTGTAATTTCATCTAACCCAGTGATTCCTACATATTTAAACATAATATCCTTTTATGTGTTTTTGAAATGACTCCTGGATAGTTTTTTTTGTCTGTTTTTTTTTTTTTTTTTTAGGGTTAGAGGTTTTAAGGATTTTTTTTTTGTAATACATTCTTTTTTTTTTTTTTAACTTTTTTTGTCATTTTCATTTTTTTCTATATGATGTTAGGAAAACCCTTTCTCGGGGTGGGGGGGGAGTAGAGCTTTCATTCAAGAATTATATGTAAAATTCACAAGATAACCAAACCTAAATTCCAAGTATTTCTTCCTATTTTTATGAGTCTATATTTGTCTATTTAAATGTTTTGTGAACTCATTTCCAATTCAAATTTACCTAACTGTGAATACTTGCATATTTTATTTATTGATCATGTTTGGGGATAAACTTATACCTATGCCTATATTTATATTTTTGTCTGTATTTTAGAGGATTTGTTCCTCTGATTTGCTGAAGTTCTACCTCCTCCCTTCAAATAATCAAACTATCCTTTTGCTTAACTCAGACACAATAGTCTTGATCAATATGCCTTCAGTACAGGTATATAAAAGGAATTTACTATTCCCAAAGTAGCAATTTTATGATATACACACTTGTCCCAGGCATCACCAATTATTTTCACTTCCATTTCCTCAAAGTTTAACCCCTAAATGCAATCTCTGAAGGTCAGAGCAAGCGATCAACTGCCCATAGTCATCATCACAAGTGCCCTAAGGCCTAGGAGATTTCCTTTCAGGTAGTCCTGTAGTTGGTTGACTTTATATAGTTGAAAACTTCAACCATAACTGGTTCTTGTTATATTTCTTGGGGTTCATCATTATATGAAAATTTACCTTCCTGTAGCAGCTACTAGTTTATGTGTTCCTGTGACTCTCAAATTTCATATGAAGACTAAACATCCAGTTTAGTCTTCCTTGGGAGAGAGAGAGAGAGTGTGTGTGTGTGTGTGTGTGCGCATGTGTGTGCTTATTTTTAAATTTATATACACATGATTTTATATTTATGTGAGCATATGCATAGGTATAAATCTTTATGTTGCCAAAGCTGTTAACTAGCATGCTACTTGGATATGGTTTCTGAATTTGCCTTTCACCTCTGTGTGATCATTTAATGCACTCTTCCTCCTGAATAACAAGAAATTGAGTATGAAACTGGTGTTTCCACTTGTTAGGATTTTGAATAACAAGAGAAGAAAATACACATGCCACTTTCACTGAAAGCTCTGTTCTGCACTGAAATTTTTTTACGTATTTAATAAATTTCTGTTACATATCTTACTTAGGAAAATCTTTGATAATGACAGGAGATAGTGTTTGAATTTTTTATTTCCATCAATTTCAATACTTCCAAAAATAACAACCTCATTATTGTTTTCTTTGTTTGGAATGCTTTAGAATAGAGAATCCCATACTAGATAATATATATTTTCCCCAATGTCCACAGTCTTCATAATGAATTATCTCTGAAGCTATGGTTTCCTGCCTCAAGAATAGGGCTCTGGACTCTTTCAAAGTATCTATTAGTTTGGAAAAGTATGCCTGTCCAAGACCAGCAAGTTCAGAACATAAAGTTTATAAATTGCCATCACAAGACCATTTTTCTTTCTTCTTCTTCCTCTTCCTCTTCTTCCTGTTCCTCCTCCTCCTCCTCCTCTTCTTCTTCTCCTTCTCCTCCTCCTCCTCCTCCTTCTTCCTGTTGCCATTTTCAAGAAAACTCCTTGCTGAATTCTGGGCCAATGATCTTTTTTTTTTTTTTAATTTTAATTTATTTGTGTGTGTGTGTGTGTGTGTGTGTGTGTGTTCCAAAATTCATTGTTTGTGCACCACACCCAATGCTCCATGCAATATGTGCCCTCCTTAATACCCACCACCAGGCTCACCCAAGCCCCCAACACCCTTCCCTCCCAAACCCACAGTTTGTTTCTCAGAGTCCACAGTCTTTCATGGTTTTTCTCCTCTCCAATTTCCCCCAACTCACTTCTCTCCATCTTCCAATGTTATTCGTATTATTTCTTATGCTCCACAAGTATTAAAACAATATGATAATTGACTCTCTCTGCTTGGCTTATTTCACTCAGCATAATCTCCTCCAGTCCCGTCCATGTTGATACAAAAGTTGGGTATTCATCCTTTCTGATGGAGGCATAATACTCCATTGTATATACGGACCATATCTTCTTTAGCCATTTATCTGTTGAACAGCATCTTGGTTCTCTCCACAGTTTGGTGACTGTGGCCATTGCTGTTACGAACATTGGTGTATAGATAGGCCTTCTTTTCACTACATCTGTATATTTGGGGTAAATAGCCAGTATGACCCCATATTGGACCCCAATTGCAGGGTCATAAGGTAGCTCTATTTTTAATTTCTTAAGGACTCTGCACTATTTTCCAAAGTGTCTGCACCAACTTGCCTTCCCACCAACAGTGTAAGAGGGTTCCCCTTTCTTCACATCCTCTCCAACACTTGTTGTTTACTGTCTTGTTGATTTTGGCCATTCTAACTGGTGTAAGGTGGTATCTCAATGTGGTTTTGATTTGAATCTCCCTGATGGCTGATGATGATGAACATTTTTTCATGTGTCTGTTAGTCATTTGTATGTCTTCTTTGAAGAAGTGTTCATTCATGTCTTCTGCCCATTTTTTGACGTGATTATCTGTTCTGTGTGTGTTGAGTTTGAGGAGTTCTTTATAGATCTTGGATATCCGCCCCTTGTCTGTAGTGTCTACTATGAAAAACCCAGCAAATATCATCCTCACCAGGGGAAAGCTGACAGCCTTCCCTTTGAGATCAGGAACACGACAGGGTTTTCCACTCACCACTGTTGTTCAACATAGTACTAGAAGTCCTAGCAACAGCAATCATACAACAAAAAGAAATAAAAGGTATTCAAATTGGCAAAGAAGAAGTCAAGCTCTCTCTCTTCGCAGATGACATGATACTTTATATGGAAAACCCAAAAGACTCCACCCCCAAACTAGAATTCATACAGCAATTCAGTAATGTGGCAGGAAACAAAATCAATGTACAGAAATCAGTTGCTTTCTTATACACTAACAATGAAAATATGGATAGAAAAATTAGAGAATCGATTCCATTTACTATAGCACCAAGAACCATAAGATACCTGGAAATAAACCTAACCAAAGAGGTAAAGGATCTGTACTTGAGGAACAAAAGAACACTCATGAAAGAAATTGAAGAAGACACAAAAGGATGGAAGACCATTCCATGCTCATAGATCAGAAGAATAAACATTTTTAAAATGTCTTTATTACCTAGAGCAATCTATACTTTGAGTGTCATCCTGATCAAAATTCCACAAGCATTTTTCAAAGAGCCGGAACAAACAATCCTAAAACATTTTTGGAACCAGAAGAGACCCTGAATTGCTAAGGAAAGGTTGAAAAAGAAAAATAAAACTGGGGGCATCATGTTACTTCATTTCAAGCTTTACCACAAAGCTGTGATCACCAAGACAACATGGTACTGGCACAAAAACAAACATATAGACCAGTGGAATAGAATAGACAGCCCAGAGATTGGACCCTCAACTCTATGGTCAAATAATCTTTGACAAAGCAGGAAAGAATATCCAGTAGTAAAAAGACAGTCTTTTCAATAAATGGTGCTGGGAAAATTGGATAGCTATGTATGGAAGAATGAAACTTGACCATTCTTTTATACCATACACAAAGATAAATTTTATCCATTTATCAAAATGGATAAAAGACCTCAATGTGAGGCAGGAATCTATCAAAATCCTTGAGGATAACATAGGGAGTAACCTCTTCGACCTTGGCCACAGCAACTTCTTTCAAGACATGTCCCCAAAGACAAAGGAAACAAAAACAAAAATGAACTTTTGAAACTTCATCAAGATCAAAGTTTCTGCATAGCAAAGGAAAACAGTCAACAAAACAAAAAAGCAACCCACGGAATGGGAGGAGATATTCACAAATGACACTGCAGACAATGGGCCATTGTTCTATATGCATTTGTGATGGTTGTGGAAGGTGAAGTTAAAAATATTCCAATTTCTACTAACTTCAATATGGCTACCAGAGTAACAATCTGCTTTGTCCTGTGGCCCTCTTTTTTACTCAGCATAATATAAACTTGAGTCAAGACACCATCTTAAACTCATGCTATGAATGTGTGTGTGTGTGTGTGTGTGTGTGTGTGTGTGTGTGTAAGGGTAGTAGGGTGCTAGTTGTGTGTTATGACTTTCTCCTTTCCACCTGAATTAATTCTAGCAATAAAGGAGAATCTTGGTTGGGGGAAAACTCTAAAATTCCTTGAGAGTCAGGGATTAAGGTTTCAATTAAAATCACCTAGGTCTGAGTAAGGTGAGTTCCACCTACAAATTCTTGATCATTGCCTGGCTTTCTGAAACTCAGTCCTTGGTCTCCCCTCTGAACTGCCTTTTGCAAATAATATTTTCATATTATTACAAAGCTTAAATTCTTTTAAACTTCTTATGCCAGATGGTCTCACACTCCACATATGTTTCCTTGGCAATTTTTCTGCTGTCAAACTCTTCATCGAATGCCAGTAACCAGTCAAGTACAGGTAATGTTGGAGTCTTGGCTTTCACCCCAGGCACCATCTCAAGACAAGACCCCCAAAGCTTACATCAATTGTCAACATTTCTTAAGCTCTCAGAAATTTCATGTTACAATATTTCTTTCATATGTTCAGTGCACCATTCAAATGCTTCATTTTTCAACCCTTGCTTTTTTTTCTTTGTAAAATTGTAAGATCGGCCCTTGTCTGGCATCTGAGATTTAGGGAGGGTTTCTACCATTGCCCAAACAAAGAATGGCTTACTGTGCCTAGACTCTTTGCATGAACAATATGGTTTATGTTGAATACTTGCTTACCTTCTGGGAGCCTGGAAGTTTGGAACATGTTAGACAGAGGGTATCTATGTGACCAGTCCTCAATTAAAACCCTGGATACTGAGACTCCCACAAATTTCTCTGGTAGACAACATTTTATACATGGTGCCACAGCTCATTACCATAGGAATTAAGCACATACTGTGTGACTCAACTGGAAGAGGACTCTTTGAAGCTTGTACCTAGTTTCCTTCACAAAAGTGATATATCACTTAGCTTGGGTTTCCAAGACAAAATACCATAAACTGAGTGGCTTAAACAACAAATTTATCACAGTTCTGGAGGCTGGAATTCTTAGATCAGGTTGTCATCATAGTTGGGTACTGGTGGGAATGGTTTCCTGGTTTGTAGTTGGCCACCTTCTCACTGTATCCTCACATGATGGAAAGATGTAGATATAGATATAGATGATATGGATATATATCTATAGCCTTATCTCCAAACACCACCCATTAGGAGTTAGGACATCAACATATGAATTTGGGAAGAATATAAATATTCATTCAATACCAGGCCCCACACACCTTTCCCTTTGCTAATCTTGCTTTATCTGTCTGCTGCAATAGATCATATCCTTCAGTTTGACTATGTGTTGCACCCTCCTAGTGAAAAATAACCAAACCTGGGTTAGTATTAAAGACCTATAACACAGGGTACATCACTTGAGATATCCTTAATTCCATGGCACCAATCCAGATACCTGGTGCTTTCTATGTCGTGTCTGTTGCTTTGAGTCTTCCCACCAACTTATGATATTGCTCAAGAATCTACCTCCATTTTCAAGAAGGAGACCAACTTTTTAAACAGCTATGTGTTGGACAAGACATGTATGTGAACTATTGTCCATAAGCTGCTTTTTCTTGGATGTCTTTTAGAGAGCCCTGTATGATAAAGTCACATGGAAAAAAAAAATCACTTTTCTTTAGGGATTCAATCTCAAAATAAGACCCACCAATTAACAAAGTTCTAGAGTTGAAATCACTGTTTTTCATGATATCCCGTTCTTGAGAGAATTAATCCCCAGGCCATTATTGCTTTTCCCAGATGCCTTTTTGCTTTGATAAAAATTAACAGTTTAGCTGCTATGACAACCTTCAAAATGACTTAATTCTACAATGTGTTTTAATTCAAATTTACAACTCTAACGTGCTTGGAGACATACTTCATTCCAGTTCAATTTTCCTGTAGATTAAAACTCCAAAAGACTTATTCTTAAAGTTTAGAAGAAAGCAAAGTATAGCCCATAGGTCTTAGATAATCAAATTGTCCTCTTCTCTCTCAGTCTGGCATAAAGAAGGTGCATAATGCATTTTTCAATTTTCCTTTGCTCCTATCAGTCTGTATCTAAATCCAACTCAGATAGGTATAAGGAAATTCTCTCTATGATCTTTCTCTCTTCCTCCATTGTCTCAAACCTTTCTGCTTAACTTTTTGAACCCAACTGCTTCTTCATCCTTTAGTCCTCTGATTCAAGCTGCTTTTTGTTTGGGTGTGTCGCATTTTCCTTCTGTTGAACTAAAGGACTGGGGTTGGAAATACATTACATTTCTACTTAAGGAAACAGGGAATTAAGCTATGATGTCCTTCCTGGTCCTTCACAGAAATCCAAACTTTCCATGGTTTATATTATATTATATCAAATCATGGTATTAATGTGCAGGGTCTAAATTGTTATCTATAACCATGAAACTCAGGTTTAAGAAATCTGCATCTGACTAAAACAAAACAGCCCTTCTCATCTCATAATTTGCATATAAATTTTATTCTTGATATCTCTATTTGATTTGAACAACATGTTCCACATTAAAAATCATGATTAACTCCTTCATTCCCAATGCAGTCTTCTTCAGTGAACCACCATCCATATTTTTAAAATAAATTAGAAACCTAGAGGTTTTCTTTCACACTTTCTTTTTCTCAGACCCCTTAATATTCAAAACTTTACAAAGCCCTATGAATTTACATCAGAATTATATGTCACACCATCTCTTTTTCTCTCCCTAACATCAACATCTTCTTCATCTGGAATATTGCAATATCCTTCTAAATAATCACTTTTAATTTAATCTTGATCCCATACAATCTGCTCTTCACACATGATAGAACACATTGTTCATTTTGAAATACAATCTGATCATGTCACTAACCTTAGTCAAATACTCCCCAGCTTCTTATTGGCTTTAGGACACAGGTCATAAATGAGCCATTAGCTATTTGAGATCATGTATATATGATCTCTTCCCCATTGCTCTTTTGCTTTCTTTCTGTATTCCAGTTCCTCAAGCACCCCATCTCCCTTTATTTTCTCAAGGAGAACTATATGCCAGAAAAACTTTCCTCAACTCTATGTATTTCTTCATTTCCCAGCTCCATCATTTTTTCCTCTCTGATGGCTTCCATAATGGTTATAACCAAGTCAAGTCCTACTACTAAGACTCTACTGGCACAAGTCATCTCCCTTTTATAGAGACAACTATAGTTTGTAATATTATATTTATCTTTGTGTGATTATCGATGTACTGTTTTACTTACAAAACTCTGGGCTCCATGGGGGTAGGAAACATCTGCGTTTATTTACCACTGGATTCCCAATACCTAGTGTATACCCAGCTCATAATCGGTTCTCAATAAATATTTTATAAACTAATAAATATATGGACTATCCTTTTGTGTTATTATTAAAAAATATCTATTTTTTTCTTTTCAACCTTTCTAAAGACCTTGTTCTCTTAATATAACCTGGGATTTCCCAGGGATCCAGATGTAAAAATGAGTATACACAACATCTTGTAATATATGTATATATGGAGGGAGGAAGGAATGGAGGATGAGGATAAAATATGTAAAGAAAAATTCTAATACATTTCACATTAGAAATAATCTTAATTAAAAAAAAACAGTTTATTCAAATGTTTAGATTTTGTATTTTTAAAATGAACCCTAGAATCCAGAATTATCTTCTTTAAAATATCCCTCCCTAAAAAAATATCCCTTTGATTATTCTTCTTAACTGTCTGGGTGCAGTATGTATTTTATTATTACTTTCAGTCTTTTCAGTAGACACTTCCCTGGAGCAATAGTCAACTTGTTTTCCTCTCTGGCAAGCGGTGAATGGTACTTAACATTACCAATGTAAGACGTCGAAATCTAAAAGCTTTTATGGCAAATCATCTTTGAGATATGGTAACTACCACATCAGGTTAGATAATTTTCTATCTTTTTTGTTCTCCTGTATACTCCTAAATGTTAATTCTAACTTTATACAAATGTTTTTATATCTGTTTCAACTGGCCTCTCTTTCTTCTCTACTCCGTTCCATTTCACCATTAAGCAAGTTTTACTTTTTCATTTTTGCCTTATGACTAACTTTACAGCTCTTTACAGATGTGAACAGTTGTAGACTCAAGTCTCTGAGGCAAAATTTTATGCCAAACATCATACACATATATACATTCATATATATGTGTGTATATATAGACATACTCATATTGATATGGGATATATACATATATATTCTTATATTTATGTGACATATATACATATATGTATACATATTCATGTATACGTGCATATATATTTTTATTCTTCACATATACATGAAGAATAGGAGGTAAGTGAGTCTTCTCTCTAGACTCTATGCCTACTTCAATCATGATCTTTACTTTAGGGATTCAATTAAAATTTTATATATAGATCAATGAAAATATTGGTTTGCTTCCTTGACTTTGGTGCCTGTCTCCCTCATTAATACTATTAATTTTGAATTGTAGTGTCTTTGATGGAAAAGATTGTTACTAAGCTCTCTGTTTTTCTTGAGTTGTGAGGTATAAACTTTCTAGACAGGTCCATTTGCAAAATTCCTAACATATATATATGTTATATATATATATAAATATATATATATTTAAATATTTTACTTATTTGACAGAGAGAGAGAGAGATCACAAGTAGGCAGAGAGGCAGGCAAGGGGGTGGGGAAGCAGGCTCCCCGCTGAGCAGAGAGCCTCATGCGGGGCTCGATCTCAGGACCCTGAGATCATGACCCGAGCCGAAGGCAGAGGCTTAACCCACAGAGCCACCCAGGCACCCCCGTAACATATATTTTTAAACAAATTCCTTTTAACATAGGTTTAGTCCTTCTCCGAAACAACAAAATACCAAACTTTTTTATAAGAACTCAAAATAGGGGCGTCTTTTTGAGGTCATGATCTCAGGGTCCTGGGATCCTTGAATTATTGGAATTTTTGGAGCATGAAAACTGTGCCTGACTTCTTCCTGGACAAATCTAAATAAAGATGAGAGGCTGCTCCAAGTCACCTATGATGATAGTAAAATATTTTTCCAGGCTATGTTGAGAGCAATCTTTGTTTCCAAAGTTTGATATGGCAAAAACAAGGAGCCCTTTACTGAATTAAGTAAACAAGGTAGAAGGAAACTAACTCAGATGTATTTTGATCTTTTCCAAGCAGATTACTTTTGAAAGAGATGGGACCAAAAAATGGGTGTATATAGTTAACTGTTGTTACGGGAAATCTCAAGGTGAGCTGAAGCAGATGTCATCCTGAAGTCTAGTACGACTTTTTTGGGAGGTAGGCAGCAGCATGAGGAGAACACACGTGAGAAAAAGAGCCCTCGGTTTCAGAGGGACACCTATGACAGTTAACAGTGGTTTCAGTCAAGCAATATCTTTTGCTCCCTTGTTTGTTTGAATATCAGTCCCTTTCCCCACCCAAATCTGTCTAGCACAGTACAATTGCTAGACATTAAGTGCACTGAAATTTCACCTAAACCTTTTTGCTTTTCTCATGAACCCTAATAAGATCATGAATACTCCAAGTGGCACTTCCTTCCTTCCATCTCTTAAATATTTTTATATATTCTGTCATGATTCTGCACAAGCCCATGGCCACAGTAAATATGAATAAATTCTGTTCTATGAAAATAGCTAGTTGTGGGAAAAGGTTTATTTTTTCAAACAACATTTAAATCTTGTCTTGCTGGGGCACCTGGGTAGCTCGGCCGTTAAGTGGCTGCCTTCAGTTCATGTCATGATCCCAGTGTCCTGGGATGGAGACCCACATTGAGCTCCTTGTTCAGCAGGAGGCCTGACTCTCCCTCTCCCAGTCTCCCTGCTTGTGTTGCCTCTCTCACTGTGTCTCTCTCTGTCAAATAAATAAAATATTTTAAAAAAATCTTATCTTGCTGATAAGGGTATTTGTATCATTTCTATAATACCCTAAATGAAAAAAAAATCATTTTGAATGTAAAGAATCAATACGAGCTGTTACAATCCTTTAGATTTAAATAATGGTATTAATTCTTAGCCTTGATATGATTTCATTATGTATAACACAGAATAACAAGATGGCGATATGTAGAATTATCTTCTTTAGAGGTAGAATTCTTGGACCCAGGCACATTTTTTTTTTTACATATTTTATTTATTTGATAGAGAGAAACTAGGCAGAGAGGCAGGCAGAGAGAGAGAGGAGGAAGCAGGCTCCCCGCGGAGCAGAGAGCCCGATGTGGGGCTCGATTCCAGGACCCTGGGATCATGACCTGAGCCGAAGGCAGAGGCTTTAACCCACTGAGCCACCCAGGCACCCCCCCAGGCACATTATTTCAAAAAAGAGTAAGTGTAGTGCGAAACAGCTGTGTAGGTTTGTTTGCTTGTTTTTCTTTTTTCATCTCACATAATTTCCTGAAACAATTCCCTTTTTCTGTAAGTACTTAAGCACAAAGCAGTTAGCGTTTTTTACCTCAGGTTTTATTTTAAAACAAATGATGCCATTTACTTTTCTTTCCTGCTTTTACTTCTGCCACCACCATATCACTCAGTGTTTTCTGAAGGAGCAATGAGACCCTCATTTAAGCCACGGAAAAATCTCCTGGGTAGTTTAAACAAGGGCACTTTCTCTCTAGAACAAAGAAGATCACTCAGGTGTTACAAGAGTGGTGAGAAACCTCAGTTTATCAAAGTAAAGCAAATTTCCTGGCAGTCAAGGAGGATACCTCTACCATCATAGTAAGCGACCAGCAGTAGTCTAAGATTAGGGAACGTAGCCCTTCACATAACACAGTCAGCAGAGGTGAATCAACCTTAGCATCTACCAGGAGCTGGCAAAATACGAACCCCAGAATTCATTGATTGTGGATTTTCTTAAATGAAATTGTATAAAACCAAATCTACAAACAGGTCAACTTTCTCATTTGCATGTTATTTTTCTGAATTAGTTAGAAACAGTAATGACAGTGTAATCTTAAGTAGCTTTCTTTCTCATACCAGTGATAAAGCAACTGTCTGTTCATTTACGAGTTCACAGAGGGAGTAGATAAGTCTATGGTCACCTGCATACTCATGCTTTAAAGCCAAACAATTTGCTGCATTTAGCCATGAGAGGTTGGGAGGTAGGCTGGTATATTGAGAAGGAAATGTCAGCAACTCCACAGTTAGAGCTATGGTACATGATGGAACATGGCTGCCCTTCTGTTTCGGCTACCATGTGAATGTGCAAGATGGTGGCCCTGAAAAATTAATGGGGCCTGACTTTTGATTTTGTTGCTCCTTTGTAGGTGACTTTGGGCAAAGTACTGTAATGATAGTGGTCTTGATTTTTGTTACCTTAAAACTCAGCTAATTAAACCTAACTTCTGTGGTACTTGTGACAAATAGGGATATTTTTCCTGGCACATAAAAAAAAAAAAAAAAACACAACGAGTTATATCCGTAAATATGCTAGTTTAAAAAGACAGGTATCAAAGCAATAATTCTAAATCTCAAGGTTTTTGGGATTGAGCTTTGTATAGGGAGGAGTCTGCTGGAGAGTCTCCCTCTGCTCCTCCCCCATTCGCATTCTCTCCTCTCCTCTCTATCTCTCTCTCTCTGAAATATACAAATCTTAAAAAAAAAAAAAAAGGATAGTTTTACCAAGTAAAAAGGACAGGGTGATAATGGAATCATGATATTAAGAAGTGGCAAAATAGTGAATATATAGTGAATATAGTAGAAATATCTAAATGAGAAAATTTAGACCTTGGGAGATGACTGACTCCTCTCTATTAAGATTTTTTTAAAAAGGGCATAAGTATTCTGTCTCAATTATTCTATATACTCCTCCTCCCAGAAACTCTGAGCTAGACAATATTTGACACATATTATTGTTAGTAATATCTGGTGATAAAGCCTTTTCCAAACTGTTCCAATGCCCCCTTAGACTTCTGAAGGCATTTTTTTAATGTTCTTAGACTAAGTACTTATTTTAAAGAACAATAGACAATAAGTAAAAAAAAAAAGAAGAGCTATGTGTAACCTCCCTACTCAGAAAAAACAGCATTATATATTCCTGTTTTTGTAATTAACCATTTTAAAATACATATAAAGATCAATTATATATTAAAAATAAGCTAAAATGAAAATTTTATGGTGAACTGAAGAATATAAAAATGTAGCATCATTAAAATATATAAAACTGTACATTCAGTTCCAGTTCTCTGTTTTCACTGCTTCAGGTAATATTATTTTATGTTGTTATTTTTCATTTTTAATTTTTTTTAATTGTTATGAAGTATGGTTGACATATGATGTTATTATACTGGTTTCAGGTATATAATAATAACAGCTCATCCTTTCTGTATATTACACAGTTACTTTGGGAAATATTGTTGCAGATATTAGGGTATAATATAGAAAATGCAATATCTGTAACAGAAAACACTAAAGAAGCAAAATTTTAAACTTATACAATGAAGGTATTATTATATTTGTGATAATAATGATAACAATATTGAACTACCTATTTTTAAATAAAAGGAACATCGTCTTCAGGTAGAAATCATGACGTAACTTTTATCAACAGCATTGGCAAACAATGTTTAAAATCAGTGGGTGCCTAAATATCCCAACAAAAATAACCAAATACTATATGATTTGAAGAAGGAAGTTTTCAAAAACATTTAAAAGTTCTGCTTCAATAAGAGTAATTACTTCAGGTTTATTAAGCCTCTACTATAGAGGAGATAGTGAAATAAAAGGAATTGGTAACTTAGGGAGAAATGAAAAGTTGTAGTAACCATACACACTAGTTGGAAGGTGAGAGCCATAACTTTAAGGGGAAACTGCTTCTGAGTTGCTCACTCTGTGCTTGGATACTTACCTGATCATTTAGGGCTCAGAATAAAGTGTTCAAAGCACTGTACTTTGTGAAATAGGCTACTTCTGGGTCTCTAACTTTTCCTCTATTGGGATTCTGGGTGAATTCAGCAAAGTTCCATTTGCAAGGCCTGGTCAGCAGGAGAAGAAAAAGCTGAGGTTTCCCTCATCTCCCCACAGAAAGAATTGCCAGGGCTTTAGGACATACAAGGCTGTTCATGTTTCAAGGGACCTTGCCTGCTCTTATTATTCATTATATGAAACAAGTGTGAGAAAGTAGTCTTCTGAGTGGAGAAAAAACAAAGGGAGCTTGTTCTCAAGCAATCAAGAATTTTGATGCCAACTATTGACAGAAGTTGTCTGGGAATATCAGCTGCACAGCACCTAGAAACTTGGCTCCCATGACAAGTTATATCCTCTTTGTCAAGGAACAGCTACAACTTGTTCCTTGAGAAGCTGAGGTTTCATTCAGCCCTTTCTGGTGAGAGAATGTGGGGCTAGGCAGCTGGAGCTCCCAACTGGCTTGGTGACCAGGAAATGCAGAGTAAACAGCCATGGTCATTTTTGGGCAACTCTATTCATTTCACCACAAAATGATTGGAAAGAAGTATTTATATATTTATTTCAATTTTTTTAAAAACATATATATTTTATTTAAATTTTAGTTAACATTGCAATATTGGTTTCAGGAGTAGAATTCAGTGATTCATCACTTACATACAACACCAGGGCTCCTCACAAGTATCCTAAGAAGGGGTTCATTAAATCAAACCAAATCTTTAGTGGAAAAATTCACAATAGGATAGTATCTTCTTTTGTAGTATAGTCAGAACAATTATAGTACTCCAATCCTTTAAAGACATGATGTTTTCCTAGGGAAGTCATGAGGTGAAATGTGACTTTAAGCTTTTATGCTACTTCTATGTCTCAGAAATACAGTAGCAATAAATCCCCAATAAATAAACAGAAGGATTAGACAAACCATTTTTGTTTTAGGTACAGAGCAGAACTGAAACAAATATGAAACAATGTTGTAGATAACCAGTCAAAATTTTGCTAAACCTAGACAAAAAAAAAAAAAAAAACAAGGGCATAATTCTGGTCAACTTCTAGAGAGCCAGGGCTGTATATAGTAGATGGCTTTAAATGGACCATAATGAGACAGGGTACATATAAGCTAGTTTACATCAGGGTAAGTAAAATATGTGAACCAGCTTTAGCTATCATTGGTTTGAGGAATCAGATTCATAATGATATATGCAGGCTTCCTACACCCACAACTGACTCCCAGAAGTAAGTGAATGGCTTTATCCATGATTTGTTCTTTTAAGAGGTGATAATGAAAATGATGGAAAGGAAGACCATGGAGTTGAACTCTTAAACTCGTCAGTCATGACTTGAGTTCTATCTTCTTTATCGTGAAATCATTATAAATTTTGTCCTAATTTAACTATTGGAGTGACAATCTGGATTGGGATAATAAATGTGAACATTATACTGAGAAGCATACACTTCTTTTGCTTTATTATTAGATAGAATTTTTATCTGTTATCATATCTTCAAGAAAATAGTACGTCTATAAAACTCATTTTGTTGGTTAAGATTTTTGAAATGCTAATTGATTTGGGTGAGATCCGTATATTAGGACTCACCATGTTTCCATTAGCCATCCACATGATCTCTTGTATGGTCCATGATATCCTTGAAAAGCATAAACTTATGTCTTTAGAAATCTGTTTTTATTCTCATTTCCACTAGGGGACCATTCAAACTTCACCATCACCTTCATCCTCACCCATCTACTAAAAGTGAAATAGCCCTTTCTGTCCTAAGAGAAAATATGCTTTAGTAAAAATGAAAGTAGCAACTGACTTCTATTTTTTTTTTTTTTATTCTGGTTTAACTGCGTCAATAGGAATTATTCATTGAAAAGCAGATGCTTTCAATATGACCTCTCTGGAGGGGTTGTCCTATCAAGAATAAAAATTTCACAGTCAAAGAAAGACAAATACCATATGACTGCACTTTGTGGAATCTAAGAAACAAAACAAACAAATGAGAAAGAGAAACAGAATCATACATTCAAAGAAGTGAAAACTGGTGGTTGTCCGAGGGGAGGGATTAGGGGGTTGGGTGAAATAGGTGACGAGAAATAAAAAGTATAAACTTCGAGTTATAAAATAAATGAGTCATGGAAATGTACAGCACAGAGAAAGCTACAGCATAGTCAATAATATTGTAATAACTTTGTATGGCCTCAGGTGGTAACTACACTTACCGTGGTGATTACAGAATAATGTATAGAATTGTCAAATCAGTATGTTGTACACCTATAACTAATACAAAATTGTTTATTAACTGTAGTTCAATTTAAAAAAAAAATCCCATATTTTATTCAGGACAAATGAACATGAGATTCATTTACTCATTCATGCATTCCACAAGTATTGTGTACCTGCTATCTGTAATCCTTTTCTTGTCTGGCTTATAGAATCAGACAGTCTTGGAAACTGTGCCTTGAACATTTCTTCCACCAATCTGTCACTCCTGAAGATTTACCTAAACTCTCAAGCAAGACAGGTACATAAAACTCTTTTTAAAATGATTTTATTTGGGGCACCTGGGTGGCTCAGTTGGTTAAGCATCTGCCTTCAGCTGGGGTCCTGATCCCAGGGTCCTGGGATTGAGCCCTGCATCAGGTTCCCTGCTCAGCAGAGAGCCTACTTCTTCCTCTTCCTCTGCCTGCTGCTCTACATCTCTCTGTTAAATAAATAAAAAAGATCTTAAAAAAAAATTAGTAGTCTATAAAATAAATAAGTAATTTGATATGGTTGCAATCCTTTGGTACTCTGTACCTGATGGTAATTGGATGGCAGTTAGGGAAGTACAGCAGAACTTAAACTAGGAAAGTATTGAGGTAATGCAATTTGAAATTCCCATCTTTTTTTCTCTTCAGAATATTGGACAGGCAAATACATATGTGAAATAGGTCTAATTGGTTGGTTCTTGTGTCTGATGGCTTCGTTTTGGATTCTGGCTTGACCATTTATTAGCTGTGGATCTTCGGTCAGGATATATGCTTGCACATAGATGTTGCAGAGAGATGTGAACATCTCTGATATCGGTATCTTCTAGTTGAAATTGTCTTAAAATTGAAGTCAGCCAGAGAGTAATCATGGCATAATTGTCATAGTCTGTACATATTGGAAAAATGAATACCTAGCTTTAAAATCTATAGAATGGATGGCAGAGGCATAGAAGATAATCTGAGTGATACCATTAGAATTTTCTTTTTTTCTTCCAGATTGACTTAGTTTGGGTCAGGCCTCGGGAAGCTCTATAATCAAATATGTAGAGCAGTAAGTTCGGTGGTGACATTTTTATGAAGTTAGCTTAGCATCACATCATCAGTGATTTTTGGTTAGTTCATAAAGTCTTTTAAGGAATATTGTGAACTCATAATGATATAAAATATAACATATTATACATTATATAATATAATATGTAATATATTATATGTTACATAATATAATATGTAATGATATAATAATAACAGAGGAAAATATTATCAATATTGCCAGAAAGTGATTAACTATTATATTCTGAATGTTAATACATTTTAGGAATACCTGAGCTAATTGCTTTTGCTTTTATTTCTACTTGTATATGTACAGTGGTGATGGTTGCTAATAAAATCTCTAATTTGTCTATAAAGCTCTAAGTGATAGGAGGAATTGTATCAGATTAATTAGCATTTTAAAATTTCTTTCTTATTGATCTTAGTATCTTATTTTTTATAAAAAGTAGTAATAATGCATACCCAAGAAAGATTAAATTAACCCATGAAAAATGCCCTAACAAAGAGAAAAAGGTCCCTAAAATATATTATTGTTTAGTGTCAGTGAAAAAACTATGGACATAGACCATAAATGTGCAATAAACAATAATCTGATGATATAAACTATTTTAAAGTATTCCTTGCATTATCCAGCATATATTACTTTAGGATTTTTTAAAAAAAAACTATTCATGAGCCAAGTTATAAGTGCTTCACTCTAAGATTGCATTTGGAAAACTTTACAGGTATGACTCTTAAAGCAATTTGAAAGAAGAAAACAGTGGTCTGGATTATCTGAAAGAGGAGACATCAATATGGAGAGCAGAGTAAGTTTTTTTATCTTATCTGATGAAAAAAACTCAGTTTTTTTTTTTTTTTTAATAGACCTTCTGGTCTAAGCATGAGTGGTAATAACCACTGGCTGAATCGCTCTTCCCCTGAGATACTATTAGTTCTTTTGTGCTTGACCTTCCCCGATCTGGCAGTTTTATTGGCCAGTTCTTCTGGGAAACTTGGTGGTTTTATGAAGCAAAAGAGGTGCTAAAATATTTTGAAGTCCCACTCCTGTTTTGTTCGAAAGATAGTGCTTTGTAACCACAGTCCTATCCATTAGCCGTTGGCCATCATGGGGTTGTGGAAACAAGTCACCTGCAGTGCCAGCTCCGCTTCCAAGGCAGACTGAGCGCCACAGAAACTGGATGGGGGAGGGGAGGCAGGGGAGGCAGGGAAGGCCTGTCACACCCCCTGGAGGTCTCCCTCTTACATTTTATTTTGGAATGACCTGGACAACTCCCACAAATACTAGAACTTGTAGTTTACTGCATTTTTCATTCCTTTTAGATAAGAGTGCCTATTATTTTAAGACGAATCAATTTTATTCTATTTACAGCCTTAAATAATAAATCAAATCAGCGTTCAGATTGAGGAAATATGGTTACTACTAAATATTCATTGGGATTGAATGCAGCAGTACGTCTTCCTTAATGTGGTCTTCTGGGTTTAGTTTTGTGACTTATTTAGCTAAATTCAATTGAACTTAATTGATTTAGCAAAGCCAGGCATAAAATATAGAGAAATGGAGTGCCTATGAGAGAACAAGGCAGTTATGAATTCATAAATAGAGACGGATATAAGAATTATAAATAAGATCTAGGATGCAGAGCATAAAACTTAAGGAGATAAACACAGAAGAGTTTATGACATGTTTGCCTCAATCAGTCTATTCTTGTTTCTCTAAAAATACTTAACTTCTGCATCTCAGCAGCAGATTAATTTTGACCCATCCCCCCACCTTCTGCCCTTAATTGCATCATTTTGTTTCTAAAAGCAGAGCTAATGTTTCATGATGCTTATCTGGAGGCAGGGGCCTTCTTTAGTATCATTCAAACATTTATTCTATTTCCAGGAGCAGAATTCCTTAATTTATTCATTCATTCAAAAATATATTTTTAATCTCTACTATCTGCTAGATACAGATTGGATCGGATTGAGTGCAAGGAAAGGGAAAAAAAAAAAAAAAAAAAAAGGAAACCAGCATAGTATCCAGGATTCTATTGAGAAAGGAAACAAAGGATGGAAAGCAAGTTTGAGGCAGAGATGACAGAGTTTATGATCTCTGTTTTTACTGTGAGGAGTTTGAATTACCTGTGGGACATACCAGTGAAAGTAGAAAGTAGCCAATTAGATACACAGGTGAGAGGTGCTGAAAAACTATCTGACCTGGAGATAAATTTTGAAAGTATATAAAATTGAAAGGCATATCTTACTTAAACAGACTGTGAATATAAAACAAGCATCTATTTTTTTTGTAGGTGATATTATTCAGTAGTATTTATTTTTTTAGTCAGGTTTATTGAGGTATAATTTGCATACAGTATGATTTACTCCTTCTAGGTGTATAGTTCTATTAGTTTAGAAAAATATATATAGTTGTGTAACCACCACTGCAGTCAATATAGAAAGAATTTCCATTATCTCAAAAAGTTTCTTTGTGTCTGTTTTCAATCTCTTTCCTCCAACCAGTCTTTGGCAACCTGTAAACTTTTTTCTGTTTTTTGTTTTGTTTCTGTTTTTTCTTGAATTTTACCTTTTACAGAATGTTACATAAAGGTTACCATACATCATGTAACCTTTTTTAGGGTGCCTTCTTTTACTTAGTGTAACACCCTTGATTTATTTGTCCTATGTACCAGTAATTCTTCCTTTCTATTCCTGAGTAGGATCCAGTGTACAGATGTACAATATTGTCTTTACTCATTCAAAACGTCGTGGACACTGGAGCTGTTTCCAGACTTGAGTCATCATGAACACAGCTGCCATGAACATTCAAATATAGATTTTTGTGTTGATGTAAATTTTTTATTATCTTGGGTGAATATTTAAAAATGGGATTGCTGGGTCATATAGTTAACATAAGTTTTAACCTTATAAGAAACTGCCAATGTTTTCCAACTGGCTGTGCCATTTTACATTCCTACCAGTAATGTGTGAACACTCCAGTTGTTTTGACTCATTAGCATTTAATATTGTCAGTATTTTTAAAAAATTAATTCTAATAAATTTGGAGTGGTATTTTATCATGATTGTAATTTGCATCTCACTAATCATATCATACATTTTGTCATGTTTACTTACTATCAGGATATTTTCTTATTAAAATATACTCTGTGGCTTTCAGTGTATGTCTTATAGTTTTTGATTAAGTTTTATGTTCTTTGATGGTACTGTTAATGGAATTGTCTTCTTAATTTTATTTTTACATTGTTCATGTATTTACAGAATCATAACTGTTTTGTTGTATTGATTTTGCATCCTGCAACATTTCTAAAATAATTTATTAGTTCTAATAGTTGTGTGTGTGTGTGTATACTTTAGGATCTTATCATCTGCAAATCGGGATAATATCACTTCTTCCTTTTCAATATATAAGTTTTATTTTCTTGACTAATTGTCCCAGCTAGAATAATATTATACTATATGAATAGAAGTGGCAAAAGCAGACACCCTTGTTTTGTTCTGGATAATAGATGGAAAGCTTCCAAGATTTCACCATTAACTATAATAGTAGCTGTAGGTTTTTATAGATACCCTGTATCAGACTAAGGAATTTTCCCTCAAAACTTCCTGTCTTAGTTTGTTGAATGTTTTGTTTTTATCATGAATACATGCTGGGTTTTCTCAAATGATTTTTTCTGCATCTAGTGAAATAATCCTTTTTTTTCCCCCTTTAATCTATATTGCATGGATTGATTTTCATATGTTAAAAAAACTCACATTCCTGTGATAAAGCCAGCATGGTTATGATGTATAATACTTTCTGCATGCTGCTCATTTGGGTTTGCCAAATATGTAAGCAATGCTTTTTGATGAAATGTTTGATGAAAAACATTTTTCATCAAATTTGTGAAGGTTTTGACCATTTTTTCAAAAACTGCTTCTTCCTTTTCTCTCCTTCCTTTCTTCCGGGGATCCCCATTATACATATGTTCATATGCTCCGTGGTGTTCCCACAGGTCTTCACTCCATTCACTTTTCTTCATTATATTTTCTTTCTCAGATTGGATAATCTGACTTGACCCCTCTTCACGTTTGCTGATCCTTTCTGCTCAAATCTCCTATTGAGTTTTTACTATGTCATTTCAGTTCTACTTTGCAATTCCAAAAATTTTATTTGGTTCTTTTTTATAATTTCTGAATCTTTTTTTTTTAAAGATTTTATTTATTTATTTGACAGACAGAGATCACAGGTAGGCAGAGAGGCAGGCAGAAAGAGAGGGAAGCAGGCTTCCCGCTGAGCAGAGAGCCCGATGTGGGGCTCGATCCCAGGACCCTGGGATCATGACCAGAGCTGAAGGCAGAGGCTTAACCCACTGAGCCACCCAGGTGCCCGATTTCTGAATCTTTATTGATACTGTCTTTTTGGTGGGATAGCGTTCTCATACTTTCCTCTTTTAGACATAGTATTCTTTAGCTTGTTGAGTATGTTTCAAGTAGCTCATTTAAAGTATTTGTCTAGGATGCCTGGTGGCTCAATCAGTTAAGCATCTGTCTGAAGCTCAGATCATGATCCCAGGGTCCTGGGATTGAGTGCCCTGTGGGGGTCCCTGCTCAATGGGGGTCTGACTCTCTTACTGCCCTCCCCACCCCCCTGCTCATGCTTGCCCTCTTCCTCTCTATCTCAAATAAAGTCTTTTAAAAAAGTAAGTATCTGTCTGGAATTTTTTTTTTTAAAGATTTTATTTATTTGACAAAGAGAGACAGTGAGAGAGGGAACACAAGCAGGGGGAGTGGGAGAAGGAGAAGCAGGCTTCCCACTGAGCAAGGAGCCTGATGTGGAGCTCGAGCCCAGAAGGATCATGACCTGAGCAGAAGGCAGATGCTTAAGGACTGAGCCACCCAGGCACCCCCTGCCTAGAAATACTTATGTCTGGCTTCCTCAAGTATAGTTTTTATTAACGGCTCTTTCTCTCTATTTATGGACTTATACTATCTCATTACTGTGCATGCCCTTCATTTCTGTTGTTGTTTTTGTTGTTGAACACTGGACGTAAAACACTGGAAATCGGATATACTTCTTTGCTATAGGTTTTTATTGCTACTGTTTAATGTAGTTGTTTTTGTTTATTTGTTTAATGTCTTTTCTTCACTAAATCTGTAAAGTCAGTATTTTTTGCTGTGTTTGACCACTGAAGTCTCTGTTCTATTAGCTTAGTCGTCTGTTAATGATGAGACAGAGTTTCCTTAAATACTTAGAACCAAAAACAATCTTCCCGTGTTTGCTGAATGGTTCTCTGTACGTGCTGTGTATGCACCTTTAACATTCAGACAGGCAGTTGACAACTTTGCCTTAACATTCATTTTCTGCTTCCACATAGACTCGAGGTTAGTCAGCGTTAAGTACTGAGAACTTGCTCAGGTCATTTCTGAGCATGCACATGACTCAGGACATCTGTGTCATCTTCTAGATTCCCAGGAAGATGCTGGGGCTTTTCAAAGCCCTTATGAACATCTCATTAAGCACCCACTTCTCCCAAGGTTTTCAGTCAGTCCTTCATGTGCTCCAATTTTTATTTATCACCTCTGGCAGCTGCGACTAAAAGATTGTCCTGTAAATGTTTTTGACAAACAACCTACGTAGGCAGATTTAGCACTGAGCCAGTTCTGAGTCAGGTGAAATGCAAGATTTTTAAGCAGGTTTTCCAAGAAATGGCTAAACAGGTAAAAATAAATAAATAAATAAATAAATAACACTAATAATTACAATTATTTGTAAAAGTGGTCTGTTCTGTTCCCTCCAGTACTGGGAATGTGGGCTGTTATTTTCAGAGATACTGCTGAACTAGGGAATGGGGTATCAAACTGGGCTAAGTTAAAATACCACACAGTTGCTGTGCTTACTGACATTCAGCTGTTTTTCTTGAATAAGTGCTCCAGACATTGAAAGAAAATTGATTTTGACCAGTCTCTTTCATTGCTTTTATAGAGGGGTGGAGTTTTGAGTTTCTTATTCCTTCATTTTGCTGATACACCCTCCCCCCCCCACCCCCAGCACAATAAAGTGAATTTCTTATATATGCCATATATTTGGGGCATAATTTCTTATCCAGTTTGATTAATATTGCTGCTTAATCAGCATGTTAAACCATTTACAGTTAATGTGATTATGGATATTGTAGTATTTCAGGCTATTATATTATAGTTTGTTTTCTATTAGTCTTATTTTTATTTTGTTCTGTCTCTTTTCTTTTTGGTAGTATTATCACAACTTCTATATCCTTATTAATTTTCTGTCCATCAACAACTCTCTTCTCCTTTCTTGGACTCTAATTACATGATGTTAGACTATTTGATATTGTCATATAGATTTCAAATTTTTCTTCCAATATTTTTTTCTCTTTGTATTTCAGTTTGTATAATATCCATTGAAATATTTTCAGGCCTACTTTTGAGATGGCTGAAGAAAATCTTCACCATTGATAACGTGACTCTTAATTCTACTATTTCAATTTGTCCCTTTCTTATAAATCCCCTTCTTTGTTGAAATACTCATCTCTTCCTATATGTAAGGCAAATTTATCTCACAGAGAAGTTTTCCCTGACCATGCTCCTCTATTGGGTCATCTAGTTTATTATTTCAGAATCTTTATGTTTATTTATTTATTTTTATTATTTTTTATATTTGTTTATGTGTTTATTTATTTAATTTTATTATTTTACTCCCTCAATTAAACTTAAGTTCCCCTAGGGTAATGCTTCCGTTTTGCTCAAAACACTTACCTATACCTCCCACCATGTCTAACACAAATAATTAAGAAAAAATATTTAAATGGTGGCTAAACACATGAACAGTGACCTTTTCATACTCCCTTAAGATGTGTTCAGGTGCCTCCAGATGCATGATAGGCTTCTATGAATAGACTTTTGTGAGACTCCATAAGATAATGAAGTTTCATAATTTGAGGATTCCACATGACAGAGCTCATTCTCTTGGAATGGGGTGGTAGATTGAAGGAGGCAGCATGAAGACTAAGAAAATAAGTGAAATATCTACAATTATTTTAAGATTTCTCCTTAATGTTAGCATGGTGTGGCATATCAACCCTATCTCTGATATTTCGTCATAATTCCTAGAAGATCCTAAAGATTCTTGCCACAATGTAGCCAAACTCAATTTAGAAGTTTTAGGGCCATTTTTAATTTTTTTAGGGGAGATTTTCTGCCCACTCAGTGTGAGATAGAATAGCACATAGATGAGGGCATCTGATCTTGGTTCAACTGATAGCTTTACCACTTGCAAACTGTACAATTTTGAACCAATTATTTAATCTCTTTAAATCTTGCCTATAAAATGAAAGAAAAACTAAGAATGCATACCTCACTGTGATACTGCATGAATTAACTAAGATAATCTATGTCATTCATAGTATCTGAATCATCCTAAAATAGTTATGGTTGCTGTTGCTATTTTTTTTGTAAATATTATCCTTCTTAGGATTGAATCAAAATCCTCCCCAAAGGTTACATCAGGACCTCTTCTAATTTGAATTAAAAAGAAGAGTTCCTTTGTTTATTATTTGCTGAAGAAATTTGACCATGAGCTTATTCTGTTAATTGGTCTTTTCCTGAAAAAATGTATTGACCTGTGAGTTTTCCATAGGTATTCTTTTGACTCAGTTTTTCTTTATGCTTACATAGCAATTCTAATATATAGGAAGCTCTCATTAAATTTGTCTAAAATAACTAGATTTTGAATTTTTCAATAAGCTACTTGTTTCAAAACATAGTGTGGAGAAAGAAAAACAGACATTATTTTTTCCTCTTATGCATCAAATTTATAGTTTTTAATATGCACAGCAGTCAATGTATTTTTAAAAAGGAAGCTCCTGAACTCCATCTTAAAGCAAGTGGACTTGAACTTTCTGAGTGGATCCTGGTCCATAAAACAAGTAACCCCCAAGCCTGCTGTTTGAAAAATACTGCACTGATTGTGATCTGATCCTGCTAATTTTCAATCAAACACAAGGAGGAGAAGGAAGCACATTCTAACTTAAGAGAAAGCACAGTCAAGTTATTACATTAATATTTTTCCATGAGGTTAACAACATGAGTAGCAAGTCATGAAATGACCGAATCTGGAAGAATACTATATGTACCTAGTGACATAATGGTAATGGAAATACGTGCTTAAAATTTTTCAGTTAAAGATGTAGCCTCGAAGTTAAAGATGTAGTTAAAGATGTTAAAGATGTAGCCTCGAAGAAGTCTAAATAGAATTATTTACAGTGATTCTCAAAGATTAGAAAAGGCTATTCTTATAGGAAATAGTACACGATTTGTGTCTGAAAATATGTTTACAAGTATTTTCTTTTCTGAATATTTTTGATAAATCAATCCAGAGGTTGAAAAAATAATGCTTAACAATCAATGGAATGCACAAAAAGAGGAGGTATTTATACTTTGCCTGTAATATGCATAATACCTATTGAACTCAATGCAAGCTAAAAACATGTATGTTAGTCTCATAAATTGAATATCATTATTCCTTTTATGTTGAATCTCAACTATTATTTTCATGACAAATAAATGATTTTAAAAGCAAACAATACCATTCAACTAATGGTAAAGAGGAAGAAAAAACATAACTGTCCACATTACCAAAGTCATTTTCAATATATTTTTTTAAATGCTTATAGCAATTATAGTCCTGAAAACTTTCATTTCATTGTATTTTATACATGTGTCAAAACCCCCAAATTATTAAAATTATTAATTTTTCATTCACTATTCAAATTTGAAAATTCTTTCTTTCATACACACATGAACACACATTCCAAAGAACCAGCTCCAGTAATGAAAGCACTGCTTTTGCACTACACTGAAAAGATGAATTTACTATTTATGTTTTAGTAAACTAACCTTGCTGCTCCCAAGCTAAAACCATTCCTTTAATCAAATAAAAGTACAAAAAGCAATAGTTAAATCAAGGAACAGACTAAGATATTGTTTAAATAAATTAATCATATCTTAATTTATATCTTTAAAAATTGAACACATAAGAACTTTGGGTGTCTGGATGGCCTGGAAGTAACACTCATCTAATTGGTGGAAGCAAGGGTCAACTCCATGGTTTCTCCTTACTTAAGTGCTTGCTGTGTAAGAATTTTTTGTCTCTATCAAGGAATCTGGGAGCTAAAGTCATGATTAACAGGGGCATGGAGGGGTGCCTGGGTGGCACAGTTCCGTTGAGCTTCTGACTCATGATTTAGACTCAGGTTGTGATCTCAGAGTCACGCGATCTGGCCTTAGGTTGGGTTCTGTGCTCAGTGTGGAGTCCACTTAAGACTTCTCCCCTCCCTCTGCCCTTCTCCCTGTGCTCCCTCTCTCTCAAATAAATAAATATATCTTTTTAAAAATAGCAAAATGGAAATGTATTTGTGTTTCTGAGTTTTTCTTCCTTTGATTAATGGACTTCAGTTCTTAGAGCAGTTTAGTTTACTATACACCACAATTTGTTTACTTAGTGATTGAAAGACATGTTGGTTGCTTTAATCTGGGGCAATTATGAATAAAGTGGCTATAAACATTTGCGTGCAGGTCTTTGCATGGATATGTGTTCAACTCATGTCGGTAAATACCTGGGAGTGTGATTCCTGAATTGCGTGGCAAGAATATATTTATTTTGTAAGAAACCACCAAGCTTTCAGTCAAAATGTCTGTGCTATTTTGTATCCTTACCAGCAATGAATGATATTCCTGTTGCTCCACATTCTGGTCAGCATTTGGTATTGTCAATGTTGTGAATTTAGTCATTCTAACAGGTGTATCATGGTTTTCTCATTATTGTTTTTACATTGCAATTCTCTAATGCCATGATGCTGATCATGTTTGCATATGCTTCTTTGCCATCTGGGTATCTTCTCTTGTGAGTTATGTGTTCAGATCTAGTTTTATAAAATAAATTTCAGAAAACTAGACATGCAAGCAAATGAACTAAAAAAAAATTATGTTATAAAATCACATTTGTTTTACTAAAATGTTCACCATAGATACACTTTAATGAAGTGTTTAAAAAATTCCAAATATTATCTGATTTACAAAAGTTTAAAACCAGGGGCACCTGGGTGGCTCAGTTATTAAGCATCTGACTTCAGCTCAGGTCATATCCCAGAATCCTGGGATCAAACCCCACATTGGGCTCCCTGCTCCATGGGGAGACTGCTTCTCCCTCTCACACTCCCCGCTGCTTGTGTTCCCTTTCTCACTGTGTCTCTCTCTGTCAGATAAATAAAATCTTAAAAAAAAAAAAAAAGTTTGAAACCTACCAGTAGCAAAAAAACAAAAAAAAAAACAAAAAAAAACTATATTACAAATTTAGATAAAATACTCAGAAAATGCACCATTTCCTACTATGTTCTTCAAGGAAAACAGTTATTAATTTTATGTTTGACATTTGATATCTTATTGTAATTCTGGATTTAATATTCACAAAGAAAATCACTTTGTTTGATTGTCCTTTTCTAGGCTGATTATCTCCTTGTAGAGAAACTTGAAGATAAGATCCAGACTGGCCTTACTTCTAAGCTTACATTTAATGACAAAAAGTATTTCATTTTCTTTTTTTTAAGCGTTATTATATTTAAATTCAGCTAATTAACCGGTAGTTTATCATTATTTCCAGAGATAGAGTTCTGTTATTCATCCATTGCATATAACACCCAATGCTCATTACATCACATGCCCTCCTTAATGCCCATCACCCAGTTACCCCGTCCCCCTAGTCACGTCCACTCCAGTATCCATGTTTGTTTCCTATAGTTAAGAGTCTCATGGTTTGTCTTCCTCTCTGACTCTGTCTTATTTTATTTTTCCCTCCCTTCCTCTATGATCCTCTGTTTTGCTTCTTACTTTCCACATATGAGCAAAATCATATAATAATTGTCTTTCTCTGATTGACACATTTTACTTAGCATAATACCCTCTAGCTCCGTACACATCATTGCAAATGGTAAGATTTCATTTTTAATTATATAATTTTATATATATATATATATATATATATATATATATATATTTAACCTTTCATCTGTCAATGGACATCTAGCATCTAACATTGGGGTGCAGTTACCCCTTTGGATCACTATGTTTGTAGACTTTGGTAAATACCCAGTAGAGCAATTGCTGGGTTGTAGAGTAGCTCTATTTCTAACATTTTGAGAACCTCCGTACGGTTTTCCAGAGTGGCTATACTAGCTTGCATTCTTACCAACAGTGTAAGAAGGTTCCCCTTTCTCTGCATCCTTGCCAACATTTGTTGTTTCTTCTTATTAATTTTAGCAATTTTGACTGGTATGTGATGACATCTTATTGTGGTTTTGATTTATATTTCCCTGATATCAAGTGATGTTAAGGATTTTTCATACGAATGTTTGCCATTTGCATGTCTTCTTTGAGAAATGTCTCTTCATGTCCTCTGCGCATTTCTTGACTGGATTCAAGATCTCTAAAGAGCTTATCAAACTCAACATTCAAAAAACAAACAATTCAGCATTTATTTTTCTTATGTGAGGATCACATCTCAACCCACTACAAACACCAAGCTTAGATAGAAATGGGTGATTGGAGAAATACCTACCGTCCCTAGGGAATTCCTGGGAAGTATACAAGAGTGCCGAAGAGTAGAGGACCAAATTTAACAATCAGAAAACCAAGTTCAGGCCCTATCATGTTTTAATTATATAATCACATTCATATTTACTCTTATGTGTTCATTGTAATCATATAACTGTGCTCATTTTGATGCTCTGGCTACCATTCCTTTATCATTCTCTGCTAGTTAAACTAGCTGGTATGTTCAATGCTTTCTAAGGTTTGCTAGCTGGTATTCTGAGATTCAGAATTCTTGGAGAGTTGGCTGTTTATAAATTGAGATTTTACGCACACTGTGGAAAACAAAAATATGTGGAAATATGTGAAATATATATATCTCAATATGTGTGAATTTTTAATATTATAACTTAAAATATTATTTAATGCAATCTCAGACGTCACTTTTTCTAAGCATAAAAATCAAGAAAATATAAATTATGAAATACAGAATTATCATGAGATATTCACAGTGTGATCAGTAAATTCAGAGATGTTTTGAATATGGATAAAATCATTTTTCAAACCAGAAACTACATACACACACCCATATAAAAGTAAATGCACACCTCAAGCTTAACCAGTTTAATAAAGGGTGTCAAAAATAAACCCAACAGCTAACCATAAAAGCAACTCAAGTGTCCATATATGGATGAATGAATAAGTAAAATGTGCTATATGTATGCAATGAAATATTATTCAGCCTTAAAAAAGAAAGAAATTCTGGCATATGCTACAACATAGATGAACCTTGAAGACATTATGTTAGGTAAAATAAGCCAGACAAATGCTGTTTGATTCCACTTAAATAAGGTATTTAGTGTAGTAAAAATCATAGAAACAGAAAAAAAAAAGTGGAATATTGTTTACCAGGGACTGGAGGGAGGGAGGAATGAAGAGTTGTTTTTTTTTTTTAAGATTTTATTTATTTATTTGACAGAGAGAGATCACAAGTAGACAGAGAGGGAGGCAGAAAGAGAGAGGGAAGCAGGCTCCCTGCTGAGCAGAGAGCCCAATGCAGGACTCGATCCCAGGACCCTGAGATCATGACCTGAGCTGAAGGCAGCGGCTTAACCCACTGAGCCACCCAGGCACCCTGAAGAGTTATCTTTTTAAAAGACTTTTATTTGTTTATTTGACAGAGAGAGACACAGTGAGAGAGGGAACACAAGCAGGGGGAGTGGGAGAGGGAGAAGCAGAATCTTTGCCAAGCAGGGAGCCTGATGTGGGGCTCGATCCCAGGACCCTGAGATCATGACCTGAGCCAAAGGCAGATGCTTAATGATTGAGCCACCCAGGCACCCCAAGAGTTTTTTTATTTTTTTTAATGGTTATAAAATTTAAGTTGCATAAGAGGAAAGAATTATGGAGGTGGATGGTGGTGATATTTGCACAACATTATGAATATACACTGAACTGTTCACTTAAAAATGATTAAGATGAGGGTCATCTGGGTGGCTCAGTCAGTTAAGCAGCAGCCTTCAGCTCAGGTCATGATCCCAGGGACCTGTGATGGAGCCCCACTTCGGTCTCCCTGCTCAGTGTGGAACCTGCTTCTCCTTCTCCCTCTGCCCCTACCCCTGCTCGTGCTCTCAAATAATAAATAAATAAAATCTTTAAGAAAATGATTAAGATGGTACATTTTATGTTATGTGTATTTTACTACAAGAAAAAAATTGGAAGAGGAAAAAACAATCACCATATCCATCAAACTACTACATAGCAGTAGTTCAAAATCAAAATCACCAGAAACCCAGAATTTGAATTTATGTTCATAAATGAAGTCATGCATTGTTTCCTTTTCTTATTGCATTTTTTGGCCATTATGTTTGGGGACTAAAGCATGCTATAGTGTGTATCTATAGTTTGTTCATTTTTATTGCTATAAAGTAATTCACTGTATGATACTATACTACCACTGCTTTATTATTGATAGAAAGAAATTTATATTACATAGCTTTGTAAGTAATGCACTATTGGTGTTTAAGTTCATGATTTCATGCACATTTTTATAGAGCATACTCCTAGGAATAAAATTACTGTATAAATTGACATGTCTATGTTCAGGTTTTGTAGTTAATACCAATGAGGTTTCTAAAAACTGTTTAACAATCTATGTTCCCACCAGCAGGTAAGAGAATTTCAGTTGATATACATCTTCAGCAACACTCAGTAATATCAGGTTTTTAAATTTTCAATTGTTTGGGTGGGTGGGTAATGCTGTCTCACTAACTTCAAATGTTTGGGTGGGTGGTGCTGTTTTAATTTGATTTTCTCTGGAAATTGGTAAGATTTTGTACTTGTTCATGTATTTGTGAGATATGCAAGTATCTTCTTTGGTGAAATGCCTGTTCGAGGGCTTTTGTTCTGTGTTAAGAGTGACTTGTATTATTTTATTGTTTACAGAATGATACTGTATAATCTGAGACTATATGTTTAATGATTAAATAGGTGGGGAATATAGCCCATCACCACATCCCATAGTAATGATAGCTCTTTTTTTTTTTTTAAGATTTTATTTATTTACTTGACAGACAGAGATCACAAGTAGGCAGAGAGACAGGCAGACAGAGAGGAGGAAGCAGGCTCCCCACCGAGCAGAGAGCCCGATGCGGGGCTCGATGCCAGGATGCTGGGATCATGACCTGAGCAGAGGCTTTAACCCACTGAGCCACCCAGGTGCTCCAGTAATGATAGCTCTTGATAATAACATGTCCTAATTCAGACATTGTATAATTTCTTCATGTTTAGCACTTTTTATCCTGGTCAAGAAATGTTACCCTATTTAAAATTCATGAAACTTTTTTATTAAGTTTTTTCCTGGAAACTTTATGGTTTTATCTTGCAGAGTTACTTCTACTTCCGCCCTCCATCTGGGATGTTTTTGTGTACGATATAAAACAAAGTTAGGATTCATGATAACCCATTGGTTTATAGTGCTTTTTGTGTCATAATCAAAGAGTTTATCATTTTTTTAATCAAGGAGTTTATATGAATGTAGGACAGTTTCTGGACTATTCTAATCCATTGAATTAGTTTTCAATCCTTGTACTTACTGACATTGTAATTAGCCATGCTATTTTAATTAGGATACATTTATAAGTCATGTCATCTTTCAGTGTGAGCACTTCGACTTTCACTGCTCTTTGTGTTTGCAAATCAATTTGCAAACTTTTAGAATCAATTTGTATAATTTTACACACCTATACATGTACATGCACATTCAGACAACGCTGAGATTTTGTCTGAGATTATAATGAATTGATATTGATTTGGGTATATGCAGAGAAGTAATATCTTTATTTTTTCTTTTTTTTTTAAAGATTTTATTTATTTACTTGACAGAGAGAGAGATCACAAGTAGGCAGAGAGGCAGGCAGAGAGAGAGAGAGGAGGAAGCAGGCTTCCCGCTGAGCAGAGAGCCCGATGCGGGGCTCGATCCCAGCACCCTGGGATCATGACCTGAGCCGAAGGCAGAGGCTTAACCCACTGAGCCACCCAGACGCCCCCAGAGAAGTAATATCTTAAAATATTGAGTATACCAATTCATGAACAAAATATATATACAATTGCTTGCAACATTACTCTCAATTATTTCTTTATAGTTTTCCATACAGAGATTTTGCATACTTCTTAGAATAATTTTAAGCCTTTAGATGATTGTTAATTTATTAGAAATAATAATTTTGTTTGTTTTCTGATTTTTTTTGTTTTTGGAATAATATAAGGAAATATGGATAATATCAAAACAAAATCAATTATTGTAAACTGACCATGAATTCAAAGGTTTCAGTGGATTATTTTATTCATTCCAATTATTTCTTTATTTTATAATTTCCATGAAATAGTTCCATCTGAGAAAAGAAACAGCAGCTTTATTTCTTCCCATTCTATCCTTATGTGTTCATTTCTTTCTTCTCTTTCCACTAGCAAGGATATCCAGAACAATGCTGAATTGAAGTGATGATTGCAAGTATAACTAGATATGATTCCATTTATAATTGCCACAAAAACTAATAAACTACATCAAACAGTCTTATCAAAAACTAACCAAAATACTATTTTTAGAAGGAAACTAATGTACCAACATATAACAGCAAGTAATATCCTAAATATTAGGATAATTCAATCCTCTCAAAATTAACAATTAAACAGGATTGTCCATTTTCACTGTTATTTAATGATGTTGAAATTACAAAAACATGCCATGGGAAAGGAATGGTGATGATTTATAAACATTGCAAAATATAAATTTAAAAAGTTCTTTTTTACTAACTATATGTTGGATAAATATATCTAGAAAACTCAAGTGGCATTAGTAACTACTAGATAACGATAAATGAGTGATAGAAAATTTAGTGTACAAACAATAGATTTCCTCTACTTTGACAATAGGTATGGGATAGTCATATGTAAAATGAGAATAATAAGAGCACCTATTAAGTCAGTAATTGTGAGGAGATGATAAGTTTAATGAGATAATGAGTTTAAAGTGTATATCCTACTTCAGACATAGAGCTCAGCGAATGTCATGTGTTTTAATAAGCCATATATGCAGGTTTGTATCTCAAGATTTTCATACACACCAACTGTTCTCTTGACCTAGCTTGAGTGAGCTAACTGCTGTCCATGGACCAACAACGTCTTGCCTATTTTACTGGAAAACTGTTGTGCTCATTTGTTTATTGTGTATCATCGGTGTCTGTTTACATGCAACAGAGACCATGTGGCCTGCCAAGTTGAAAGTATGTACTCTAAGGCTCTCTTACAGAAAAGCTTCATGCCTCTGGCCTATCTCTAATTTTCTTAGCTGACTGTTATATTCTTTTGGTCTTATTTGTATGTCACTCTCTTAGTTAGATTTTATATTACAAACTAAACTATGTTTTCTCTCCATTTCAAAACTTATAGTTCTTTATGAATTTTTATAATGTGCCACCCCCATAATTGACTGTAACTTTATAAGGACAAGGAGCCTGTCATGTTCATTGCAAAACATTATCTAATTTCTGACAAAGCCTTTAAACATAGTAGTCATTCACCAAACATTTTTTAATTAATCAATGAATAAGAGAGTGAATGAATAATCTAAAACTGCAAATTGTCTTTTATAATTGGTTTATTTCAATTGCTTCTATTAAAATATAAAAATAAAACTAAAAATAAGCAAACTCACTCAAAGTTCCATAATCCACATGAATCAGTTACAATTTTAGCATGTATATCTCTATAATCTATATAATAGATATATCATGAAGATAGTTTCATAGTCTATAAAATCTAATAGCACATATATATGAGTGAATTTTATATATGGCTGAATTTTAGCACATATATATAATATATATATGTATGTGTGTGTGTGTGTGTGTGTATATATACATATATATATATAATCTCACAAAGGTGGTGTTTAATTGTATAATATTATAGTGGATTTTGCTACTTTAAAATTTTTACTACATTTAAATTCATTTTCTGCTTTAGCAGTATTTCTATTGTGTGAATCTTGCCAGGAGCATGGGTCTTTCCTTTCCACTAAAGCATCCTAAGGGGCCAGATAATGCTTAGATGACTTGAACATGTAGCTGGAATTCAGTACGCTGGATGTTCATGAGAGGTGGTGGCACTATGAGGTGAGTGGTGGTGAACCCAGGTGACCTAGAGTAATGCCACCAACATGATATCTCAGCCAGGTGTCTCTGTGAGGTGTCTTTGAGTTTACTTCTTGGTGCTTGGCCCCTTCTCCATTAGCTTTTATCTTTAAGTTTCTCTAAGATTTTCAAACATTCTGTGATCTTTGCATTACCTTTCCAGTGATTTTATTTTTCTACTTAAGTTAGCTGGAGTCCACTAATCTTACCTGCAGTAAGATAATTTGACGGATAATAGTATTCATATATGCCATCTATCCATCCATTTAAAGACGTTTTAACCATATGCCAAGCACTAGGCCAGGTACTTGGCCCTGTAATTATATATAACACTAATTAATTTGATTTTGTTCCTTTTGCTTGGGCAAGATCTCAATTTGTGAATGCGTCTTCACTAGTTTGGAGAATTATTTCTGAGAATGATAGCAGATATTTCCTTGTAGATTTCTGGATGCATGACATTTCTGACACTATCCGATTTTATTATTGCTAATTTTACAATAATAGCTATGTTTTTAAGCCAACTTTTCACTCATTGTCTGAGCTTCTGACTTTCATCTATGAAATATTTGAAGAAAGAGTAACATGTTCTTATAAAGGAGGTTCGCTCCTGTCGTGGTTAGTATTTCTGAGGCCAAATGTGTTTGGATTGAAAGCTAATGGTTATGGAAAGTCAATTAGAGGGCAAGGTATATAATCAAGATTTCTTGGCAAAAATAAACAAAACAAAACAAAACATAGCATCAAATGGCTTCATTGCTACATGTCACCTACTTTATGAATCCTTCAAAGCATCCTTTCAAACTTCAACAGCCACTTCCTCTGGAAGGTTTATACCTCTGAAATAGCTTGGATCAAAAGAAAGCACCAATACCAGGAGGTAAAGAATTATCTTCTGAGGCTTAAAATATTATTTCAGGATAGAACTTTTTGATTTGCTGACCATGTTTCATTAGCTTGATTCCTATACTGCTTAAAGTTTAGCTAAATCATTAAAAATATAGCCTAAATTGCTCAAATTAAAAAAACAAATGGTGTCAAACACACACTTACCTTCCCCTACCCACAAATTATTTCCAGGCCTCCCTCTCAGACAAAGGAAACTCTTTTTCATTTATGTAGCATAACCCTAAAAATGGTAAGTTTTCCCAATAGTTTTCACTTATATCTAATCTTATTAAAATGGTTTCTAATAGCTTCTAAAATCTTTCTAAAATTTAAACTAGTCTTGAAAATGTAATATTTTCAAAATGTTCTTATAAAATAGTTTGTGTGTACACACACACACACACACACACACACACACACACACACACACATATAGATATATACTTGAATTTGGGTTATTTCACTGGTAGAGATAAAGACATGAAAGACGGAAGTCCACGGTATATCTACCTAAGCCACTCTTGGGTAGTGTCATCCCAACACTTAAATAATATTTACACTGTCCCATCTCTACCCCCTAGTGCTGCTACAAAATTCACCCACTGCTTATTCTTTTTGGGGACTCTTTTCTGATTTAAAATGCCCACTCATTGGGTTAAAGAGTTTGGCCACAGCAGAATCTCACTCATAAATTGTGTTTGAAGTAGTGTTTTCACAAAGCGGAATCAGTTGCCTTTTTTTTTAATTTTTATTTTTTTAAGGATTTTATTTATTTATTCATTTTTAGAGAGACAGAAATGAAGAGGGGGAAGGGGCAGAGGAAGAGGGAGAGAGAATATCAAGCAGACTCGCAATGAGCACAGAGCCCAACACAGTTGATCGTATCAACCCTGAGGTCATGACGGGAGCCCAAATCAAGAGTCTGACTCTTAGCTCACTGAGCCATCCAGGCATGCCAGTCGCCTACTTTTGAAATGTAGGGAATTGACATTGAAATTGCAATTTCTAGCTCTGGTAAAATGTCAGAAGATCTAGAAATGTTGTGCTGATGCCCTGAAGGAATCAACTGGCTTGAGCCCAGTAGTAGCTGACCCCTTAAGAAGGGGTCACTCAATGGGGTGCCTGGGTGGCTCAGTGGATTAAAGCCTCTGCCTTTGGCTCAGGTCATGATCCCAGGGTCCTGGGATCGAGCCCCACATCGGGCTCTCTGCTCAGCAGAGAGCCTGCTTCCTCCTCTCTCTCTGCCTGCCTCTCTGCGTACTTGTGATCTCTGTCTGTCAAATAAATAAAGAAGGGGTCACTCAACCCAACACAGCCCTATGTGTGTGTTACTTGCTTGGTCCTTGATGGAAGTGTCATATTCAAGCACAGAATATTAATGAATGTCTCTAGAATCAGACTGCCAGATTCCAGGCCTGGGACTTTTGAAGCTTTAGTGTTGTAACTCTGTTTGTTTGTTTAAGAGGAATACAATTGGAAATGTCCTTTGAGGTAATATGTGAATTTGTACCTTCCTCTTAATTAGACCTATTTTTATACTGTGAATTTCTAATAAAGATATCTGCCCTTTATCTTTCACAGGTGAATTAATGAGGTAATATATTGGAAAAAGTTTTTGTAAATGTCAAAAAAAAAAAAAAAAAAAAGACTTGCACCAAGTTTAGCTGGTATAAGAATAAAAATGTAACATAGTTTGAGTGGCTTCTGTTCCATCACTTTTAACTTAAGAAATTGATAAACTGGGATCCAAGTCCTGGAGCCAGCTTTTGTGTCCAGCTGTTAGGAATGTCACAACTGAGTCAGGGTGTTCTATGGGATATCCTCCCATCCCCAGTGTCTCTTTTCCATTGCTTGGGCCACCTATTGTTTGGACCTTGCCTCCCTTATAATAATTGTGCTCCCAAACAAGGTGAAAATTGAAACCAAGTTCCTTCTTATATTTCTGGGGGTTTAGACATTTCTGTCTTTGCAATCATAATGTACTTCATTAGCTTGTATGAATTTGCTTTTATGGCCAGCATTGTTCCAGAAACCGCAGAGCACCCTGTCTAAAAATGAGTCCTGTAGTGTTTCCAGTTCTTCTAAAAGGACATTTGATATTTTAGTAGTAGCCGGCATTTCAGACTATAATACATGATGAAGAAAACAATATTTCAAAAATAAGGGTCATAATAATAGCAAACACTTCTATATACTTTCTATGTGTCAGAAATCATTCTAAATTATTTCTAGGTCATGCATATTAATTCAATTCACACTATAGCCCTACAAGGTAGGTACCTTCAACTGTTGCAACTCCAGAAATTCTCTTTGAATCTTGGTATACTAATCTGAATAATCATGATAAAGTGGAATATTATTGTTCAGGACATAGAAATACCATCATTCAAGAGGAAAACAATCCACTGTGAGTTTGTGTATGTTTGCATATTAAACATTTGAAATTGACATTATGAACACTGACAGTAATTTAGTAATGCTGTGAATCAGATAAGCCTTAACATATAAAGGTTTGGTTTTCATTCTTGCATTATTCAAATCCACAAAGTATACTATAAACAAACTTGGTCTAGGTACTTACTTAGATGGCAACTTGTTGGTATGTATCTATCGCCAATGCAGGTGTTTGATAGAGAAAATGACATTGGAGAAATTAATTCTACGGCAGTTCTATTTTATTTTTTTAATGTTCTCACACCCTCTTTGGTAGACCAGGTAGCACATAACAGAATAGCTAAAACAACAGATTATTAAAGGTGCTCGAGTACAAGTTTGTTTCTTTCCCTCATGAAGTGTTAATACAGACTATGGTCTGTTGGACTCCAAGGCTTTTTGTCAGTTAAATACAGGGTGAGCTGAGGTTACAGTGTGGATACTGTATTAAAATGTCTGCCCACAGGATTGGGTTGATTTTTCACTGCATGTAGGCATCAACTGCTGATTCTTTCCTTAGCAGCAGATGCTCCATTTCGTTCTCCGCAGGGCCCTCAGATAATTACACACAGCTCTTGAATAGTCCCATTTTCTCGGGGTGTTATTGCTCAATTTACTTTTTAACAGACTCATATCATTGTTGCCAAAAAAGATGTGCTGTACGCCAGTAGTGAAATCTCCCTGACAAAAACAGACATACGAGGAAGAAATAAGGCACAAAAATTTTCTTGTTAATTACTATTAAATGATTATAGGTCCTCTTCATTTCTCCTTGACACTCTTATTAAATAGTGTAATAATATTATCAAGGATTCCCATAAAGACTAAAAAATGCCCCAGCATTGAATCATAGTTCTCTTTATACAACTAATAATCTCAAAGATTCCTCTGGCTTTCCTTACAGGCTCAGTTACAGAAAATCCACCATTTTCTAGAGAGAATGCCACAGAAAGGAATCATGCACAGTACATGGAAGGGTATATTAAAATTACATGGCAGAACAAAAGGTGAATTGGGTAAGTAAATGTGACATTTAAAAGTCCTTGTTATTATGGCTTTTAAAAAACTCAATTCTTTAGGAACATTCATTTTCAGTTCTCAGAGGAATAATGACCCAGTTATTATTATGCTAGTTGAGGAAACTCTAGGGGTATGACATGAAAATGATTTGCTTTTGAAACTGGGTGCATTTGTCATATTTTTTAGTGCTAGCAGAAAAAAAAATTCATAAAATTAAAAAAATATGAGCATGAAAAGCCTTTGGATTTTGTGCTAGGAAAAAAAAAATAATCAAGAGTAACAGTGGTTCTGTGGTATGTAGACAGACTAAGGGAAGAGTTTTCAGTAGGCGAGCAGATTCAGAATTGTGACAACTTTGCTGCATACACTCAGGCAGTTGTCATAGTTAGGTATCGTGTCTTTATTGTCCATATTACCAAGAATCATAGGGGAATTTATTAACTCAGTTAACCCTGCAATTTGCAAGAACAGGAGTGGACCTTGAGGGCATTATGCTAAATGAAATAAGTCTGAGAAAGACAAATAATACTGTATGATCTCATATGAGAAATCCAAAAAGCAAAAACAAACCAAATTCACAGAAAAATATATCTGATTTGGGCTTACCAGAGGCCCCCAGGGGTTGGGAAAGGGGAACTGGAAAAAGGTGATGATAAGGTACAAACTTCCAGATGTAAGATAAATAATAAGTATTAGGGATAAAATGTACATGACAATTATAGTTAACACTGCTGCATGATATATAGGGATAGGTTTCAAGAGAGTAAATCCAAAGAGTTCTCATCACAAGGAAAAAGGAAATTTTTTCTTTGCTTTTTTCCCCCTAATGTGTATAAGTTGATAAATGATAACTAAAATTATTGTGGTAATCATTGCACAATATATGTAAGTCAAACCATTATACTGTTTTAAAAAAACCCCCCCTTATTTTTTTTTAATTGGCACTATAGTCCACATACAGTGAATTAACTTTATATACCAATTCCATTTAATTTTGGTGGACATTGGGGTAATCAATTTACAGCCGTAGGAAATAAGGCACAGAGGACTTAATAACTTACCAAAGTGACAAGATTAATTCTGTAAACAGCAGACTCAGGGTTAGAAGACAGACCCCACTCAAAATCTATAGTTTAGAACTTGGTGTTTTTTGTTACAGAATAATACTGTTCTGTATTCTATAACTATTTTAAGAGGTACATTCTATATTTAACTTCAGAATAATTATCTACTCATTTGCTACATTTCAAGTGAGAAACTAGAAGCCCAGGTCACTTATTTTAGCTATTCTTTAAGATAAAATAAAATGTGAACATTCCATTTTGTGTTGACAAAGTTCATATCATTGGTAATCTATAGAAACATTACCAATTTTAGAGATAGAAGTCTTACACTTTTAAGGTGTTTAAACACTAACAGACACTGTTCTTATGTTTTTGCATGTTTACATGTTCCTGTTAGGGGCAAACAAGAAATGCAATAGGCAGATGAAAGCTATGTTCAATCCTTCTTTATTCAGAGAACTTTTAAATGCTTTATTTCTATCCTCACTGGATGACTGCAAGAGATTATACACAATTGTGCTTTGAAGTTTTTAAACATATTTTTAGGCATCTCTGGTTCCTGTCTACAATGTCCTTTATGATGACAATCCTGCCTTTTACCTTAGTCTGGTGATCCTGGAAAATAGTGAAGGTTAAGAACCTCCCTACACACACACACACACACACACACACACACACACACACTTTTGTGTTCTGAGAAGAAGCCAACTGTAATAAGTCACCCTTCCTGACATGACTTAGATAAAGTTCATGGATGTTTCCCTTGTTTTCCTATGACAAAACCAGACACAAACTCTCCAAATTCTTATTCGTGGCTTCATAAATCACCGGGTGAACTACTTGTCCCCACTGGTCAATCAGAACAAAATGCTTGTTAAAGCAAAACGAAACAGAACAAAACAATTTGGGGCAAAGCTTCTCTTCTTCCCCAGGTCCCTAATTTTGGCTGGCATGCAAGTTCTTAACCACTCTTCCTGAGAATAGGCTGGCCTCAGATGGGCTGGCCTCAGACTAAAACATTCTCTGATCTCCCGCCTGATTCTGCTTCTCTTTCATCCTGCTTCCTCCACACGGTTCCTTTTAGCCGCGTTCACCCTTCTCTAGAACAGAACAATTCTCTTTGCCTATAATCCTTGAGACACTCTAAGATCTTATGATCAGAGTGTTCTCATTATTGCAATTCTTCCTCTCTGCTCTTGCATGAGTCCTTTTTACCCTTGGAATAATCCTTTCCAATCAAGTCTCTGCTTACTAAATCCACATTTGTTTTTTGTTTGACCATGAAGAGAAAGTGGAAAAACAGCACCTTCATTCCCTTAGTATGTAGCTTCTATGATAAAGTGTATGAAGAGGGGTGTTACGTTAGTACTGCAAAATAAAATGAATAAAATGAGAGGCTTTCATTCAGATCAAAATTAGCAGGTGTCATTTAAGCCTGGCTTTCATGGTGGGTCCTGGAACAAGGCAGGATGCTTCTCTTTTTTCTGTGAACATAGCTAACAATCTTTATGAATCTAAAAAGAGAATGCAGCTCATAGTAAAACATGATTTCAGGGGTGCCTGGGTGGCTCAGTGGGTTAAAGTCTCTGCCTTCAGCTCAGGTCATGATCCCAGGGTCCTGGGATTGAGCCCCACATCTGGCTCTCTGCTCAGCGGGGAGTCTGCTTCTCCCTCTCTCTCTGCCTGCCTCTCTGCCTACTTGTGATCTCTGTCAAATAAATAAATAAAATCTTAAAAAAAAAAAACACATGATTTCAGGAAGCATTTTCTTTAGCTGCTCAAAGATCAAATTGTGGCTTCTGGTCCACAATAGCATTATAACTACCTTGTGTCATTTGTGATGAGCAGTTGACAGGTGGCACTTATTTTTCTGAATAACCATTCTGAAGGAACAAGAATACCTTTCTTAATAAAATGGATTCATTTTGATAGCACCCTTTTCCAGGAATTTTACATCCAAATGCAGAAATAAAAGGTATGGAACAATTATTTTGTGGTAATAACAAACATGGATGTTGGTAGGAAATTGTTATACATTTAGCTAAAATAATTCCACCAAATGACTCAGAAAATAATCCGTGACTGGATTGGGATTTAGTCAAAGAAGCTAACTAGTTTGGAGACGAGTGACCCACCACCGTCAGTCTACTCTGTGCTAGTTATAAGAGAGATTCCAAGCAATGCAAGAAGGTTATAAACTTTTCATCATAAAAACTTCTGGTCACTCATGGTCACTCAGATATGAAGAACTTCCCAGAAATCATGGCTTCAAGGGAATGTTGAAGAAAAACAGGGCTCCAACCCAGGGTAGACCATCTCGGACACAGGATACTGCACAGTGCCTAAGTAACAGGCATTTTCTAGAACTCTCAGAAGTGATTTCACAGGCTCATCGGCAGCTCAAATATTTTCCTGCTTTTTATAGTAGCATAACCTTGCTTTGTGAAGCACAAATGTTTTCTTTTTATCCCATATTAAAAGCAAAATATTTCAGGGGTGCCTGGTGGCTCAGTTAGGTAAGTCTCCAACTCTTGGTTTCCACTCAGGTCATGATTTCAGGTCTTGAGTTTGAGCCCTGCACTGGGATCTGCGCTCAGCAGGGAATCTGCTTGAAGAGTATCTCCCTCTGCCCATCCACTCCCCCCGTACTCTCTCTCTCTGATAAATAAATAAGTAAATAAATCTTTTAAAAATATTTCATCAGAATGGAAATGCATAGTTAATTCTATCTGGAGACATTCTCAGGTGAAACTGATTTTTATATCATTGATTTCTCAATATTTCTGTGTTTCCTCTTTCTGGTGCTCCTTCAGTTTGGATGTTGGAACTTATGTGATTTCCTTAAGTGGCTTACCTCTTTCTTTATACGTTACAACCCCTTTTCCTTTTGAGAGCAATCCTCAATGTGGACTCCACCTGCTTATTAAATTTTCAGCAGTACCCATTTTGCAATTTAGTCTACATATTGAGTTTTTTTTTATTTTTTTATTTTTAGTTTGTGGTGTTACTCAATTTGTATGTGTATGTATGTCTAAAGCCTTTCTTTAAAATCCAATCTTATAGTTTTGTTTCTTTGTGTTAAAACGTTTCTCTTCGTTGAGCCTGCTGTTTCTCTGTTCTGGTGTCTGCTTTCCTGTTTTGCTTCATCAGTCTTGATACTGTTTTGTTGGGATTCCCTGCTGAGAATGGAGACTACATTCACACAGCTTACTGTCTACATTAATACGCCTTTGCTCCTCCACTGACTTCATGGACTTAGTTTTAGTATTGCAGAAAACTCTTGCCCCTGAAGGTGAAAATTGCAAATAATTTCATTTTTCCTTCTCGGATCTTCCTGAATGTGAAGACCCTTTGTAGTACTCACCTCAAAATTCTCTCCTCCCTGGGTGCACTATCCTAACCAATTTTGTTTGGTTCTACCCAATTGTAACCAAGCCTCCACACTGAATGATCCACATTATACCGGACTAAAATCTCATTAAGTGCTTTTCTGCTTCTGTCTGGGTGGTGGTCTTTACCATGGTAAGAAATGAATCCGGGTTTGTCTCATCAACTTATTTTGGTGGTATTTTAGAAAATCAGCATTGAATATTGCTTATTTTTGAGCAAATCTTTTAAGAGCTAGGAAATACTGATTGCTTTGTGCTCTTTGTAGTGGGAGGAGAGGCAAGTTAGCCCTGCTGCTGGGTGGGATGTCCAGGCTAGGAGAAATCGCCATTCTTTTTGCGTGATAACCACCTCTCAGGTTTGCCTTCCTCTCTACTCTCCAGTCCCCCATTCTCAATGCTTGCCAACTGAAGTCAGGCATTGTTGTTAAGGCTCACTCTAATTAGACTGCCACCTGTAATTCAGAAATTTAGTAGTTATCATGAATTTATTGATTGTGAATCAATTCTAATTGAGTTTAGACTATTAAAAAAAAGTGCAAATAATAGGGCATCAGATCTTTTTTCTTTCTTTTTTTTTTTCCCTTGGACTTACAGACAGGGAACTGTGACGGAAGCAGAAAAGCCCCAGACAATAGTTGCTAACAGAAAAGAAAATGATTGTAGAAAATGATTCTGTCAGAAGATAAGCCTCAAGGAAGTCATAACCTTGATTAAGGTGGCCCCAATTTATTTTAACTTCTTTGGAGGAAAAGGTACTGAGTCCTTTCCATTAAAAAAAGCCCAACTTATATAGACAGCTGTTTTCATTATGAAGATCCATTCTATGTTTGAATAAAATAATTTGGTTTTAAAGGAATCTGTTCTTTGAGGAAATGTTATATTTTATACACTGATTATTTTTCTGAATTATTTTCTATAAATACTATATACTCTATTTCACAAAATATCTTTGAGGTTTCACTTTGCAGTATGTGTTGTAAAAAAGCAAAAGTAAACTGAAACCAATTTATCTTTCCATCTTCTATTTTTAAAATAGAATACTTTACTTTACCATTTATTACTACTTATTTTATTTATTGATTTACTGCTAAATGCCAGGTCCTGGAGACTTAAGATGGCTTATATAAGTACTTGAATGTAGCAGGAAGATTTATGTTTAATTTCCAATTCATCATTCTTTCTTAAAATAAAACCATTAGTAAATGCTTAGATTAATACAGTTTATATTATACATATTCACCTCCACATAACTCGGTTCGATCTTGAGAAGTGACAATTTAATGTAGTGTCTCCAAACCTGGAGGACTTGTCTGTTTAGATGTAATTCTAAGAAGGTCAGGATAACCTGAAACCATCAGTCTTCATCACTGGTAATTCTTATACTTGAAAGCAGTTTTTGATCTTGAACTTGTACCTTTCGTACAGCATTTTAATCCATTTAATAGCATCATTTAAATACAGTTATGATGCTTTAGTGGAAATGAAAATTTTAAACAAATTGTAATTCACCTACTGTCTTAAACTTTCTTCCCTAAGTAACTGTCATCACATTCCAACATTTTTCCCAATTTAATTTTTTTCATACGGATAAACATTTTGATATTTGGAGCAATGATTAAATGAATGAAAGATAAATAATGCCCCATTAAGGTTGCAAATCAGTGATGGAGATAAACAGCTCATATCTACATATTCCTCTACAATATCTTTTTTTTTTTTTAAGTGCTTCCTTTATTTTCCCCAGTGGAAGCAATCTTTTTTTTTTTTTTTAATGATTTTATTTACTTATTTAACAGAGAGAGAGAGGGAACACAAGCAGGGGGAGTGAGAGAGGGAGAAGCAGGTACCTCGCTGAGTAGGCACCCCAATGCGGGGCTCGATCCCAGGACTCTGCGATCATGACCTGAGCTGAAGGCCCACGCTTAATGACTGAGCCACCCAGGTGCCCCTACAATTTCTTAACTTCAAGATAGTAAGCCTTCTATTTTATTGAGCATATCTCACTGATGTAGGTAGAATTGATGGTACTCTTCCTACTTTCTAAATGAGTAAACTAAAGCTAAAAATACAATTTGATTATGATGAAATTGCTAGTCAATACACCTGGAAGGGAATTTTACATATATCTTAAAATTATTCAATTATTCAATTATTACCATAATTCCTATATACCTATATATGTAAAAAGAATTTCTCTGTTCTTGCTATTTTCAGAGCAGAGATTACTTTTCCTACTCAGAACTTATTGTGGTCTTTCAGTTTCAGAGCACATCTTTCTATATTTCTGGAATAAAAATTAATTTACTTCCTATTTAAGTATAGTCTTTTTTCTTTATCTCTTTCCCCCCAATTTCTAGTGTTCCTTTAAAGACATATATCTGATTCCTATCCTGTCTGCTTAGCTCAGTCTTCATCTTTAAACTCACTATGATATATTCTTGGTATTTCCCTCAGATCTATTGACCAAATAATCAATTAAGCAACAGTTAACTAATTAACTCTCTACTACATCGCTTTTTAATTTAAGCACCATAATTTTAAAATGTCCTAGGCCCATTATGAACTCTCTCTCTCTCTCTCTTTTAATCTCTCTGAATAATTTAACTGTAATGTAAAATAAATTTCAGATTGTCCCAAATCTCTAGATTCTGGCTGTAGATTTTCCTTCTTATTCTCCTAATTCACCTTCAGAGGAAAAGATTCATTTTCATGCTTTTTGACATTCTATGTGACCCTTTCTTTAAATAAAGGTATTGTTTTCAGAAGGATTCTCATGTTTCCTGGGCTGTAAAAAGATCTATGGGGGACTAGAGCACGTTCAACTCTCCTGGGGCCTGTGCCGATTGTCCAGTGTTAAATGAGCATCAACTGCATGCCCTTTTTGTAGTTTCCTCTTCACTACAGAGCAGAAGCAGGGAACTACTTGTTCTAGAATCCCTGAGTTATAATTTACCAATAAAAGAGCTCATGTAATATTGAGAAGTTATTTTCTTGCAAAGTTATGGCTAAACTGAAAAGTCACAGGAGTTTCTCAGCAAGAATGCAAGAAGCCCCCTTTTTGGTGCTGTTGATGAAACAGTAGCTTTCCACAATCAGGCCAGGTCTTGGGAACCAACTGATTGAGAGCTTACGATGGAGATTTTGATGTTTGTTTTCCTTCCCTCCCATCTGCAATGGCTTTTTATTGGGTGACATTTCCACTGATAGCAGCTCCCCTCTCTGTCCCTACAAACATGTAATTTCAATGCACTTATTAAACCAATTATTTCATTAAAGTCACATTGTTTTCCTGGTAGCATCAAGACTGATACAAGTTCCTACAGAAACACTTGCTGTTGGAACAATTTTTTTTTTTTAAGATTTTTTTTTTTTTTATTTATCTGACAGACAGAGATCAGAAGTAGGCAGAGAGGCAGGCAGAGAGAGAGAGAGGAGGAAGCAGGCTCTGAGCAGAGAGCCTGATGTGGGGCTCCATCCCAGGACCCTGGGATCATGACCCGAGCCGAAGGCAGAGGCTTTAACCCACTGAGCCACCCAGGCGCCCCTGTTGGAACAATTTTTATGTTGGGTTTTTAAACAGGAGATTTGTCACCAGAAAATTTGGCATTCCGGCTTAGGTTTTCTGTTTAGCCACAAGTGACACTCTTTCAATTTATAAGCTGTCAGTTCAGCCATCTCTCTGGTAATAGTCGGCAGTCTCTTTCTCCATTCACGGATAGGATGATTTCTTTTGGTTTTGTTCTGGTCTGTGGCCTTGTATCCACCATCACTTTCTAGGTGGTGCTATTAGTTATGGCACAACAGGCAATACCGTAGGACATCCCAGCAATACCGTAGGACATCACCTTACACACATGTCACACAGCTTCTGCCCCCTTTCCTCAGTTCTTACTAGGTAACCTGAACATTCCCTTTGTCAATTTCAAGCATCTCTGTCTCTCTCCATTTCTAAATATATTACATATTTTACATATTGTTCATAAATTATATTCAGCATTTGTATGTCTCAGTGGCAGAAACACAGCATTCTGTCTATAATTTTAGCCAGATAGCTGGTCCAGGCTTCCTTTTGCAACTATCCTGCTTTTTTCAGGATAATATTAGTATTTGACAAAGATACTTCCTTATACACTTTCTAATACAATAAAGATTTAAAATAGTATGTCACATCATTAATACTGATAACATATTTTGGTAGAAAATCCCGACTTCTGATAACCATCTAAAAAGCTCTAAACTGGAGGCCTAGAAACTTAGGTCCCAATTCTTGCTCTGCTGCTAAAGAATTGTGTGGCTAATGCAAGGTCCTACAATTTTCAGTAGTTTCCTCATTTATAATGTGTGTAATAATTGCTAGTATTGAGGATCTCTTCCACTTTAAAGATTCGAGTTGATCATTCAAGTAAGTGTATTATTTTTTGTATGTACTGAAGGAAACATATTTCAGAGGTAGTCTTGAGACCAGAGGAAATATTTGCCCTTTGATTATTAAAATATGACCTCTGAAGTTCTCTTGTTTTTCACAGCATCAGATTCTTTTTAGAGTATGGAATATTTGCCTTTGACAGCTCTGTCAGTTGTGAGCTAGACGACAAAGCCTAATCAGGGCTCAAAGACTGGCAAGAATGACAACTCAGACTCAGCTAAAGTTGCTGTCACTTTGGTTTACCACTGTCCTGGCAAATAAGAAATATAAAGGATATACAAGAGGAGAATGTATGTGTAAGAAACAGCTCCTGGTGCTTTCCAAGTGCCTTCTAGAGACAGGGGTGAACTTCATTGTTGAATGATATATCCCATGTAGAATGAAAAATTAAACAGGTCAGAAAAATGATGAGCTTACTGCCTTTTAAAACTTTCAGCTAAAAAACAATGCCTGTCTGCTTCTGCTTCTCTTCCCTAATGTTCTACTAAAAAGCAATCCCTCTCTGCTTTTGCTTCTCCTCTCTGAAACTCTGAAGAGTTTCATTCTTCAGTGAAATGATTCTTTCTGTCCCATTTAGACTTAAGATGGCCCTTTTTATGGCATACCACAGGATTTTTGATATTCAGATGTCAGTTTAAAATTATTACACTTCTTTTCATAAACAACTTAAAGAAACATATGCTCTAAATTTTAGAAGCAATGATAATGGTTAGCTTTGAGACTTATTGGGTAAGAACTACACATTAATTGTATTCTACTTTGGATTTTCTTTTGATTTATTAGACTAAGAAGGACACATTAAGAATGTGACAGTCTAGGATGGCCTAAGGTACTTAAAAGTGATGATTATTATAACAGTTCTAGGTTCTAATATTAGTAAATAAAAATTATAACATTTATAACTATGTGAACATTAGGTGCCAGAAACCCATAATTCTTAAAGTACTAAGTAATTAATTTATAATTTAATAGGTCAATCATAACTATATTGGCTATATTTAATTGAATTTTTATTAACAAAATAGTGAGGGATATACAGAGAAGATAAACTGCATAGTCTTATACATAAAATATCTTTAAGATAGTCAAAATTGTTGAATTTATCCAAAGTCAGTTATTCACAATATGCTTATGTACTTTGGAGACACTTAAAACATGTTATACTCACATAAATTTGGAGTGCACTAATGAGGGACACAGTCTGAAGAATAAATGTCTGAAATTAGTGGGTATTTCAAATTTGGCTCACTGGTTTTCCATATAATCTGCATTGTGCAGTTTTGTTAATGTTTGTGGAAAATTAAAGCTGACCATAAATTCTTTGACACTTTTCTACCCAGAGGTGGAGTTGATGTTCCTTCTCCTTGAATGTGGGAGGTTTGTATGACTGCTTTGACAGATAGCACATATATCAGAATAATGCTGACAGCTTCTAGGCTTAGGCCTTAGGAACCTGACAATTCCCACTTCATGTCTCTTGGAAATATCTCTCTTAAACCCAGCCATATCCTAACAAGAACCCCAAGTAGCTTCAAGGAGATAGCCATCAAAGAAGAAGCTGAGATCCATGGCTGGCAGCTCTGGCTCAGTCAGCAGCCATATGAACAAATCATCCTGGAAGTCTAGACACCCCAAATATTGCTTAGTAAAAGTAAAGAGGAGCCATCCCACCTTAGCCTTGGAGAACTGGAGATCTGTCAACAAAGTAAATACCTGTTGTTGTAAAGCCATAACTTTTGAGGTGGTTATCTACACAGTGATAGAAAACCAGGACGGTAATGTTTACAACTTCTGATACTATTTTACTTATGTATACTCAGTGCAATTCAGTGATAGCATTCCTTTATTAACTTTGAATATATTTTTAGTCTCTATTTGTGGCTAAGGTGTAGCTAAATATAGCAGAATTTTTGTTTGAACAATATTTTCTATATATAATTTATGTATTTCTAATGTTTGTTATTTGACATGAGGATCCTGGACATTTGCAAGAATATTAAGAGTTTTTACTCTCAAATGTGGGTAATTTGGATAGAGTTAAAAATTTTTGTAGGAAGAAAATGGAAAGCTATATCATATGATACTAAAGGCCCATTTTAGGTAAATAGAATTATATATGACACCCAAATGAATAAACAACAAAGTTCATACTTTTTTTTTGTTGTTGTTAATTTTGCCTAATCCTTATTATGTGCTATTATAATGAAGGTTGGAGCTGAACTCGGGAGAAATATGAACTTTTCTGAAATGTTATTCATTTCATCCAAGTTATATTATTATAAGGTGATGAAATGTCTCAAGGTAAATAAGTTTCTTAAAGATCTGGAGGCCAGACTATTTGCAATTACTATGAATTACTCTAGGCCTACAGACAAGGCTTCTGCTAAGAGGAGAAACAGAAATGACAGAGATAAAGATAGACATGGAGACAGAGATAAAATGAATCATGCCAGTGAGAGCACGGAATACCTAGCTGGAGAAGGAGTTTTATTGGAATAGTGATACTGATGATAGAGTTTTTATGTGCATCATTTTATAAAATGCACATGCATATTCAGGCACATCTTTCTGTCTCTGCCTATTATATACACACACATGACTATGCTGAATCCTTCCAGATTTTCGGGTTGGCTTTTAGCCTGAAGAATTGTAAAAGTGGTTTTCTACGGTAACACATATAGAGATCTGGAACCAAAGAATACAGAAATTCCTTGTAAGAATAGCTAAAGCCTTGAGTTACAGTAAATAGTTGATTTTATCTTAACCCTACCTCTTTTAGAACTTAATATTAAAGCTGACAATTGCCCATGGCCTTAATTGAATATTAACTGATATACATTTGAGGTACCACAGACTCTGTACCCTGCTTTCAGACTTTTATATTCCTTGAAAGAAAATGGAGTGCAAGATTTTCTCTCACAACATATTTTCTTCAATAGAATTTTGGAGGACATTTGGGGTTTCTAAATCTTTCTTTTGGAGGATATCTTTTTTTTTTTTTTTAAGAATATACATTTTAAGATCCTTGCAAATAATGTGTTTCCCCATTTATAACATTCTTTACATTTTAAATGTGTATTTTTTCTATTTTGTTTCCAGCCCTTTCTATCTTTCATCATTAAATTGTGGACCTCGCCAGTACTCTGGTTCTGTTTTGTGTTTTTTATTCGCTTCTTAAGCTTGTTTTCAAAAAACTAAAAACAATAGAAAATAAATGAAAGCACCGTTTTCAGTTTACAGCTGGGATTTTGCTCAGCATGTAATACTAACTGCATCTGTGCAGAAAGTCCACCATATGGGTGGGAGGGGAATCATTTAATTTAGTTCATATGCATGATAAGTGAAAGTTGACTGTACTTTCGATCTTGCCAAAGTCAAGCAACAACAGAGCTAGGAAGAGAATCCAAAAAGTTTCATAATCAATCTTATGCTCTTCTTGGTAAACCACTCCATCCTTTAAGGCTGTTCACTTGTACTCTACAAGTGATACATCCTTAGATTGAAACTGTATTTTTTTTTAATGTAGGCTTTGCATATTAAACTTTGTAGAGTAGATTTTATTTATAATTTTTACTTCTGAGTATATGCCTTTGAATTGCTTTATCAAAAATGTCTTAAACATGCAATTTAGAGGAATTAAACTGTATATAATACTAAAAAAATGGCAACCATTTCTGAAAAAAAATCAGTGTGTATTGTATGAATAAAGATATAATTGTAATCTAACCCAAGTAATGTATCTTAGCAGGTATTAAGGCTGTAGAAATTGAAGGAAGTATATGAGAGTTGATACTGAGTATGGGACTTGGAGGGACATTTGTCATTCAGAGATATAAGGCAGAGAGAACTGAATGTAAGAAAGAACATCTCAAGAGCAGAGACCATGGACTTAAAGAGGAAATTTACTCTCTCTCTCTTTTAATTTACTGTCCTTATATTCCACAAAGTCACTCAAAATATTCCATTTACTTTATAATAATCTTTCTACAAATTATTTTAAGGGATCTTTGAGCCTAAGTCTTTATTTTAGTTTCCTCATCTGTGTTCTGGAGATCATGGCTACCAGGTGGCATGACTATGAACACTAAAATGAAGTTATAAGCATCAGTTCTATATCTTCTCAGAGAAGAAACTTTTAGAGAGGGTGGCTTCACTATTCATTTTTTAAAAATTTTATTTACTGCTATGGGGAAAAAATTGTCCTTTCCGAAGTCTTATTTTTGGGAACATCATTCCAACTATGAATTGAGTCATTATGTCAAAATAAAATTATGGGATTCACATCTATTAAACAAAAAAAAAAAAAAAAGGAGAGTACTTCTTATGTACAAATTTTTTTTTTAAATAAATCCCCCATGTAGATGATACACATGATAGTATTACTTGCTATTGAAAGCTCTCTCAACTAGGTGGCACTAAAAGTAGCCATTAGGATTAATCCACATTTTCACTGTCATGTTCTTGTTATTATAAATTTAATTTAAATAAATAACTTAATAAACTAATGAAAAATGTTGTAAATAGTTATTTATTTTATTCTATTGAAATTAAAATAAATGTTTAACTTGGAAAAGGTGAGTCATTTAGTCAGTTGTCATGTTAGAATTAGATGAGGCAACTGTAAAAATTATAAAACTTACTGACTGTCCAGATGTTTTAAAAAATCCTTGCTTTTTAGTTATTTCCCATTTTTTAATTTCTTATTTAAAATTTTAATCAATATAATAAATGTGTGATTTATTAGAGAAAGATTGTATAACCTTGGAACCATTTAAAAGCTTTAGACAGTAAATGAATATAGTTACTAACTAGATAGATAGCATATGCATCTGCCTTATGAGTCTCCTTGTTAACTGATTTGTTGATTAATATTACCAAGCCTAATTATGTCAAGAACATAGTAAGACTTCTACATATTCTATAATGCGTTAGTGTATTTTAAGTATTTTAAATGTATTTTGTGGGGTGACTGGGTGGCTCAGTTCGTTAAGCATCTGACTCTTGGTTCAACTCAGGTCATGATATCAGGGTGATTAGATTGAGTCCTGCGTCTGGCTCCATGCTCAGCATGAAGTCTGCTTGATATTCTCTCCCTCTGTCCCTCCCCACTGCTCTTCCTCTCTCTCTCAAATAAAATAAATAAGATCTTAAAAAAATGTATTTTTTGATCTACAATATCACAAAAGCTTTTGACTAGCCAGGAGACAAAAAAAATGTTCTTTGAAGATTTTACTTAGTTTCAACTCATGATGATGTAGAAATTTTCAGCACAATATCCCTGCCAGTTGGTCATCAGACCCTTATTTCATGGACTATTTAGGTCACATTTGGGGGATATGTTCCAGATTTTTGTTGAATTATATAAATTGGGAGGTAAAGCCATATCATATAATTATGCATTTCATTATACTTGAACTCACAAATATTTGGATACAAGGATGGGAGAAGAGGATAACATGAAATTGTCTCACAGAAGTAGCTAATATGAATCTAGATATTTTCTTTTAAATAAAATTTTGTGTTACTCTTGTACTATGGTTTTTCACTAAGCCAGTATGTAGAGTATATACAATTTATTTGTCTATCTCAAAGATTGAGAAGGGTAAATAAATAATATCATTAGTAAGATTCCTAGTGACAGTACCATAGTATTCAAGGATAGAGATGAAATGTACTAACCTATTATTTTATTAGAACTTTAAACTCATTGGCTCATTAGTTCTCACAAATTCTTACAAAGTCAATCTTACTATGACAACTTTAAAGATGTATTACTTTTAACAGAAGACACAAAGAATGCATGGTGAGAGGATATGAAATTTTGAAGGCAATTATTTCTGAATTAAGTTCTAACTTTGTGGTGGCAGGCTTGTTAACCATTTTGTTGGCTGGAGTTAAAAATAAGCAGAGATTGGAAAATAGTACAGTGAGAGAAGAACTTTTTCTTTTATAAGTTTTGACAATAATATCTATGTTTGTGCTGCATGGAAGAAGTCCAGGTCCTAGTTTCTACGATGTGACAAACAACAGAGTTTCAAAAAATTGCCTAAGATTCTGAGAGCCAAAACACTTCTATGTGGGAGTTACTATCTAGAATCCAAGATTCTTTTGCAAACGTGATCTTCATAGCTACGAACATCTCGTGATCTGGAGAAAACTCATCAGGCGAGGCAGCTCATTTATTTAATTTTTTGGATGAGAAGAGAAATAATTGCCATGGAATACTGATTATATGCTAGACATCATATTAGGACTTTGCATGTGTAAATATAACATTCTTTAAAACTACTTTGTGAGGGATGCCTGGGTGGTTCAGTCAGTTAAGCATCTGCCTTTGGCTCAGGTCATAATCCCAGGGTCCTGGGATTGAGTCCCACATCTGGCTCCCTCCGGGAGCCTGCTTCTCCCTCCGCCTACCACTCCCCCTGTTTGTGCTCTATCTTTTGGACAAACAAATAAAATCTTTAAAAAATTAATAAATAAATAAAAACAGTTTGTAGGACAAAGATTACTAAACCCATTGTAAAGACAAAGTCTTTAAAGTTCAAAAAATTTCATAGGATTAGAATTTGTGCACAAATATGCAATGATCCTATGCTCTGTACCAGTTTAAATAGTTTAACCATTTTTAACCATTCTTTTGTGGCTGGAGTATGGAAAGGGAGTAATTCTCCATCTTCTCCCTCTCCATCTTTTTAATGAACTTTTAAAGGACTTTTTAAAGAAACTCAGCTACAAGCTACATGTTGGATTATAGGATATACATAACTCACTCATAACCAACTTACCATTATCTATCTCTCTCTCTCTTTTTAATAATATACGTCAAACACTTGAAATCTGCTGGGTATATACAGGACAAGTAGTCATTGCTTTGAAGGTCCCATAGTCTGGCAGGGAGAAACACATATGAAAGCAATGAAATATTATGCATTTTATGCACCCTTTAAGAAATAGGCATACATACACTGGATGGACAAAGAAGAGAATTGTCAGTTTATTCAGGAAGCTTGAAAGAGTCCTCATAATGTGGATCACCCTTCTTAAAAAGAAGAAGCCTTGTGAGATTTTCAGTAGTTTTGCATTGAGAGAAATTCTATGGCTTCTAAATACTCTCTATTTAGACATATCATTATCTGTTTCAATGACCTAAATTACATTAGAAGGAAAAAGTTCATTTATACACAAGAAGTCCTTCAACAAAAATATCAAAATTATTTCAGTTGAAGTTGAGAAATTTAGGGAGAAGTTTTATTTTCAGAACAGCAAAAGTATTGATAAGTTGATTTAATAAGTCATATTTCTGTACAATTCATCTCAATCATTGAGTATGAATCTTTTTTCTATTTGCTGGGACATTCTAGTGCAATGAACAAAGGCTAGCTGAACAGAAGAGGTAGCTTCAAGGGGAGAAAAAAAAAAAAAAAAAAAAAAAAAAGCAAAGTAGTCTGATTACTTAAGTAAAGGACTATTCTACCAAAGAAGAAACTGGATCTCAGTGAGATAAGAGACTTCTTCAAGGCCAACTGAAATGACAGATTTGAGATTGACTTTTGGTCTTCTCCTTCCAGTCTTGATGTTTCTATCACAGAAGAAGACCAGATATTTGCTCACATTTTCATAAATCAGTGCGTCTTCAATTGCTATTTTTCCAAGGTTAACTTTTTCCTGAAATCAATGTATATCATTAATAGTTAAATGTTCCTCTCTCTCTCTTTCTTTTTAAGAAGCACATTATGTGATCTACTAACCTTAAACTTACAAGTTGGATTTTCCGGAGGCAGATTTTGAGATGGAGTTTGGGGTGCAAAATATTTAATAAAAATCAACACCTGTGAAGAGAAGGATGCTGACTCAGGATTTGGCAAGAGAAGTAGCGAAACTGCATTTACAGGCTTGAAAAAGCCTAGGCCCGTCCCCTGGGAAGCTCTGAGGCGAAGACTGCTTGTCAAGGTGCCCACATTGAGCTGACATTGGCAATCCTTTATACCCGCTACTTGAAAAGTCACTAAATGCAGGCTGTTCAGAACGGATGAGGCCTCGGAAAGTTAGCTTTCTGCAACAGAGATAAGGTCCTTAAAGGAACTGACCGCTGGAGTCTATCTACTGAGTGACTTCCAGAATTGGCAGCAAGTACTTCTTAAAGGGGCATCTGGGCCCCGCATCTCTGTGTCAACCACGTCTTGCATACTGCCAATCACCTCGAATCTACTCTATTTCTTTAGAAACTTTTAAATTTAACATGTCTAACTTTGTATTAGAATTATGTCTTCTCTCATATTTTGCAATCACCCAGTTTCTCTAATGACTCGGTAAAAAATTGAGAGGAGCTGCTTTTCCTTATACCCTTCTGCAGCAGACTGTTCAGAATGTGTTCTCAGTGCATACACATAATGAGGGCCCCTGAGCCTGAAGGTCAACATGACCTACAGAGGGCAGTTCCCTGGAACAGCATCTTTGCCTTTTGTAACTTCACAGTCCCGAAGTGACCTAATTGTACTTCTCCCAACACATTTCTAAAAGTTTTTTTTTTTGCCGGCTGACTGTATGAATCCAAGTTCTTAGTCACACAGGTTCTTAGAGGAATTGTGCCTTTAAGCTCCCCTGATGGCGCCCCATAAGATCCTTTTTAACCTCAACTGAACTCCCGTGCATTAATGCTTGCTCAGCCACAATCTAGCCAAGGCTAAAAATTCAATAAATCCAGAGACCTTTGACCAGTCTTCCGAAATCTCTTAGTTTATTACACATTTTTTTGCCCTACAACTTTCGCCGGTTGAACTCAGTATCACAGCCAAACACTACTTCATCAAACACGGATGCTGCATGTTCTTTACCTCATTTATCCAGGAGCAGAGATGAGTGGAAATGAATAAGCAAGCACTTGACCTTAGTGTTGTAAGTTATACAGCTTTTGCAAAGTATGTAACTGTTTTCTTTCTTCTTTTTTTTCTTCCTGCTGTTGTTCATTTAAAAAGGGGGGCAATAATGCTATAGGAGAATACTGAAGTGAATGTTAACTATGATACTATATTTAAAGTTCTTGACACATTTAAGTTCTCAAACTAGTTTTGATAACCTTTGCTTAGCATTCAATTTCTTTTTTTTAATTATTATTTTTTTTTAACATTTAATGTATTATTTGCTTCAGGGGTACAGGTCTGTGAATCATCAATCTTACACACTTCACAGCACACACCATAGCACATACCCTCCCCAATGTCCATAACCCAGCCACCCTATCCCTTCTCCTCACTCCTCAGAAACCCTCTGTTTCCTGAGAAACGTACAATTTCATTTTATTTTACTTTACTCTCATTTAAGCATTCCCACTGTCACATCTCTTTATGAGAGTCTTACTGTAATTTTAAATGGTACTATTAATCTTACTCAGTAAAACACTGATTGAAAAAAAAGTTGAAAAATGAAAATATTCCATTTTTTTCTACTCTTTTTAAATTTAGCCCTTTCATGTACACCTTTTGCCATTTATTTTTAGAGAATACTCCCTAGAGAACAGCCATCATAATTTTTCCTTTCTTTTCTTTTTTTTTTACCACTCCAAAGTAGATTTTTCTCCATGTTTTCAACGCTTATACAGAACACAGTTTAGTCACTTATGAGTTTGACATTTATCATTGATTGGACTTTACTAGCATTACAATAGGGATGACTATTATAGTGAAAATGTCATGTTCTAGATACAAATTTCTGCCCACTTTTAAAAAATTTAACTTCCAATCTTTAAACAACATGGATACCCAGAAAGATAAGAAGAATTATTATAATTCAATTTTATTTGGAGGCAGAAAGGATTACTTTCTATCCTCAAAAAGACTGATCTCTTCAGCTTTTGTCTGCATTTTATTCAGATAGGTGAATAGTAGTTAGGGAAAAAATATTTACATGACAAAAGGCATGCCAATGTTTTCTTGATTTCTGTCCCTATCCAACACTTGTAGGGAGTGAAACAATTGGAAGAATAGCCAGTTTACCACAATTTCTCTTTCAAGCAATTTTACAGAGTCGAAGATAGTAACTTTGAATGAAATTATGGAGACACACACACACAATCTCACATAAATACATGGAGATACAAAAATAGTGCTTATAAAGTTATCATGCACTTTGAAGTGTGTAACTTCTAATACATTGTTTAACTTCTGCCCCATTTATTTCAAAGCTTTCATGAGGTAGGAAAAACAAAACTAAATCTTGTTTATTACTCTTATTTATAGTTGATTTGATAAATTCATAGTTTGGCTTGGTTTACATCAAACTAAACTCTTGGCAGTTGCCTAAACTACAGAGGTGTCCTGAAAAATTCTTTTTGACTGTATTGGTTTCATTATGGTCAGAATCCAATTATGGACAGAGAAATACTTGTGCATATTGAGGTAAAACTTGTCTGAGCGCTAAAACAGAGATACGAACTTTCTTCATCTTCCTAAACTGAAACTGTACTGCACCTACTAAACACTAACTCCCCATCCCCATTTGTCCCAGCTCCTGGCAACCACTATTCTATTTCCATCTCTATGAGGTTGACAATTCTAAGTTCGTCACATGTATTTGTCCTTTTGTGACTCATTTATTTTTCTTAGTGTAATGTCTTCAAAATTCACCCATGTTTTCGCATGTCAAAATTCCTTCCTTTTAAAGGCTGAATAATATTCTAAGTTATTCACATATGCCAAATTTTGTTTATCCACTTTTCCACTGATGGAAAATTAGGTTGCTTCCACCTTTTGGCTCTTGTCAATAATGCTGCTATGAACATGAGGATTTCACAAATAATGTGGAAATTAAACAAGATTGAAGAATCTGTCTCTGCAGGATCCTGAACTGAGACTTGTAGAAGCCAAGCCCCTGAAGGCAGAGAGGGGGCTTCAGTACCTTTTTCTGTGTCCTTTCCTAAACCCTGGTGACTCCAGGCTTTTGGATTTTGAAACACTGAGGAGTATACTTCTTCCTATGATAGCAATATCTATTTAACGTCAGGGGGCATGTTCTTCTCTTTCTCTTTTCTTCTATTACTCTCAATTATTTTAGGAGGGCTTGGTCAAGATTGTAGATTCTTCCCTGATTCTCTTTGTGGAGAGCCAGCACATTTTGCTGGATGTTAGCATTCATTCTTTCCTTCTACTTTCGCTGTGTTTTCTGGGTAAGATCTTTTTCTTTTTCATGACATAATCCAGCAGCCATTTTCTTGTGGTGGTGTATTGGGAAAAGTGTGCACACTCTGCTACTTCCTAGTTATGTGAGTTTTCTTTGACTACATTTCCTAAGGTAAAATGGGGACGGGGGAGTTGTAATGTGTATGAGTTAATATGTATATACGTATATAGCACCATATCTGACACACAAAACTGATATTTTGTTCTTTATATTTTAGTCAAATGATGTTCTATCCATCTGGAACACTGCTCATTTATTATTTAATCTTTACATTTCTGCTTGGCTAATTTGAACTCTCTTCCCTTATTATTTATTTGTTTGTTTATTTGTTTGTTTTTTTATTTATGTGTTTGCCTAATTCCCCTACCTTTTGGAACCCAGAACAAAAACCTGGATTGACCAAACCTTTGATTCAATACACATTAAGTTCACTGGTACAGGTATGAGTATTAATTATTAACTTAGCATCTAAAAGATTTATTGCAATGATTGGATGAATATCCACAAACGCGAAGAAGAGGCCAAGCTAATGACAACAACTCCCTTTGTGCTCTTCCACATATGTCTCACTCTTAGAAGTAATCCCTACTTTGAATATGGGGTTTATCATGGCCCACTTTATTTTTTAATCAACATATATGTATCTGAAATATAATATTTTACTTATATTTAAACTTTCTATATAATTGTCTCCTATAAATAGTTTCCTGAGACTCACTTTCTTGACACAGTATTTGTTAGTGATATTCATTTAAGTGATCTCTTCATCTTCCCTATTGTCTAATATTTACCTCTCTGATTTTCTACAATTTGTCTACCCATTCCCTACTGGAGTAGTGTCTCTTTCGGTTGGAGTGTATCACTAAAACAATCAGGGTTCCTGTTCTTTAGATGCCTCTAGTTACACAGATATTAAAGATTTTGTTGGGTATATATAGGAAAGAAATGACCGTATCTTAAGATATATATACTGTTCAATCTGACTATACACATCTAAGTTGTTTTTTCCAAAGTAGTTTTATCAGCAAGAAACCTCTTGTCCACAGTGACTCCAAGTCTTTGTGTCCTCAGAGTCCTTAGTTTAAACCAGGTGAATAGATATAAAATAATATTTTATTCTCTCTTCCTTCCCATTCTGGTATTTATAATGATTTTTTAATTCAAATCCTCTCAGTTATTTCTTGATTTCTGGAGCAAAATTTATTTCCAGATTATTATAGATATGCATTAACAAAAATTTTTAAGTTCTTATTTATTTAAGTAATTTGCACACTCAGTGTGTGGCTCAAATTCACAACCCTGAGATCAAGAGTCTCATGTTCTTTCAACTAAGCCAGACAGGCATCCCTGAAAAATTTCTTTTTAAGTCTTTGATTTGAAATAATTTTAAAAAGTTATTCATCTATTTCAACCAAGGAATAGCACATAAAATATGCTTAGAATATTTGTTGTTGTTGTTGGTTTATACAGTGTTCTGCTTTTCCTTTCTGTAGGTTAAGAGGAAGTTTTGATGTCTGTTACCTAAACCATATTCTGAATTTTTATAGCCAATTAACTAGAGATCATGTGGGTGCTGGGATAGTTTTTGCCTCTGAGAAAAGCCACACGAATTGAAAAGGTTATCTTATTCATACTTTCTTCCTTTGACTCTGAGAATGGTCTAAACAACATAGAGAGGAAGTAGGTTTGAAGATGCTTGCCTGATAGCACTTGCCAATACTGTGCGAAACCCCCGATGGAACATGGCTTTTTGTACTCATGGATGAGAAACCAAGTCATAGACACCTAAGAAGCCTAGATTCACAACGACTCTTCCTTACAGTTGAATCTCTGTTTCAGTAGTACCTGGTTAAGGCTGGTCAAAATGAGATTCACAAATTCTAGCTAGCCAAAGCAGTTGGTCTTGCTTACCTAGATGTTTGCTCATTTATCAAAACTCGTCAAGCAATCATTAAACAAAAACAAAAATAAAACAAAACAGTCAGTAGAAGCTAATTATAGACCATCCAGCTCAACTTATTTTGGCATGCATTTGGAACCAGGTCCTATATCAGACAAAGATTCTAAATCTCTATGGGTAGACTTGTTCCCCCAAAGTAATCACTTATTTATTTCTCATGGTGCCTGGTTAATGCACCAGAATGTGAAGGTCTCAGCAAATCAATTAAATAAGAACTATTCTTTCACTTTCACACTTCAGAACAAAGTGAGAGTATAGACTCTGCTAAGAGAAATGCAAAGTCAGGGAAACAGAAGCTTCCTGAAAGCTAAATCTGCTAAATCACTTAGCAGATTAAGTGAATCTATTTGTCTTAAATGTCAGCATCTCTTGAGTTAAGCATGAGGTCTTGATAGAAGAATAGAATATTGGAAATGTCTTAAATCCTAAAATTTTCTGGAAACGAGCATTCCTTCATCTCTTGGGGCTGAATGAGTCCTAGAAGAGAAACTAAACAATATGGGGACAAAGTATGAGGAATCATGAATTACATTGTGAACCAGAACAAAATGAGGTCATTTTAGCTATATCACTAAGAAGATACACACAGTACTTATTTCTGGGGTAAGCTGCTCTGACCTGGACATTCCCTAAAATACAGGGTGTAAAGACTTTAGCTTTCTAGGCCAAATTGAGATATCAAATCACCTTGGCTCTAGAAAAAATAGAACCTTAGCCCTGAGAAAATAATGTGGTAATTGAAAGAGAAAAATATATTGAAACGTGTTTCTGTGTTATATGAATTTGGATAACCACTTTAAAAATATATTTCTGTTTTTGAGCTTGAATTTATCAGACTAATTCCTATTTAAGGCATTTAAAATAAACTGTTTTCCAAATTAAAGTTATTCAAGTACAATTATTGTATTTTTAAAAGAACGGTTTGTAACGCTAATTACTACTTTTCTTACAGGTCATTTTTAAAAGAATTCTACAAATAGAAAAGTAAAAATAAACCACTGCCTTTTAGCTTCTGTGCAGCTCTGGGGAAAGAAGAAATAGAGGAGTAAGAGGACAAGTGGAAAACCCTTGACTTTAAACGTAAACATTTTTTTGTTTTGTTTTGTTTTGAACAGAAAGCAAACTCCCTGCATTTTCAAAGAAGGTGCCTTTCTGAAATCTTTGTTTTGGAAAGTGATAATTTTATTTTTCTTTTCAGGTATACATGGTAAATGCTTTTATCTCAGTTCATATAGGAAACCATTCTAACAAATCATTTCCTTGCCTGATTTTGAAGATGTCATCAGTTATATATGAAACGTCCACTAAGTGAATCAATTGCTTTAGTCGATTTTTGGCAGTAGTTCTCATCCATAGCTGTGCATTTGAATCACCAGGAGTGCTTTAAAATATACTGATGTGTGGATATCAGTGCATTTTAAAATCTCCCCTGGTTATAGGAATAAGCAGTCAGATTTGAAAAACACTGCTTCGGGGAAACCCTAGAAAAAAATGCAACACTATTTAAAAATGTGATATAGAAACATGTATATTTTTAACAATCCTTTTGAGAGTTCATATTTATTTGATCTCTTTAGAATATTAAAGTATATATAATAACTAGAATTTACACTGAGCTTCACTGGAAATAATGAAAGAAGGATACAGGGAGAAAAACCCATATGTGATGTGGTATATAATACGCAAGGCAGAAGGTGGAAGGGCAATGAGAATTGCCACACAATCCAGGCAAAAATGACCAAGAGTGGATATTTGTTTTTAGAGATCTAGTTTTCCTTTACATGCTTCTTTTTTTTCCCCAGTTACTTTGTGTCCTCAAATTTCTTTCTGAGTCATTAAAATAGCCCTACAAACTCCACTTCTCACCCAAATTCACACATACTATAATGTTCACTTTCTTTCTTCTTATTACCATACATGTTATTAAGATAAGCATTTTTCAAATCAAAACCATACTGATATATTACCTTACATTAGTTAGGATGGCTAAAATCAAAATGACAAAAAATAACAGTGTGGGTGAGGATGTGGGGAGAAGTGAACTCTTGTGCACTGTTGGTGGGAATGCAATCTGGCGCCACCACTATGGAAAACAATATGGAGATTCCTAAACGAACTAAAAATAGAACTACCATATTATCTAGTAATTCCACTATTGGATATTTATCCAAAGAAAACAAAAATACTAATTTGAAAAGATACATGCACCCCTATGTTTATTGTGGCATTATTCATAATAGCCAAGATATGGAAGCATATCTTCCATATAGAATCAGACCTATGAATATAGAGAACAAATTGATGGTTACCAGAGATGAAGAGGGTGGGAGTGGAGAAAAATGGATGAGGGGAAATGGGAGATACATGATTCATTTCTTTCCAAAAGAAATGAAATCTTGCCATTTGCGACGACGTGGATGGAACTAGAGGGTATCATGCTTAGCAAAATAAGTCAATCGGAGAAAGACAACTATCATATGATCTCCCGGATATGAGGAAGTGGAGATGCAACATGGGGGGTTAAGGGGGTAGGAGAAGAATAAATGAAACAAGATGGGATTGGGAGGGAGACAAACCATAAGTGACTCTTAATCTCACAAAACAAACTGAGGGTTGCTGGGGGGAGGGGGTTTGGGAGAGGGGGCTGGGGTTATGGACATTGAGGAGGGTATGTGCTATGGTGAGTGCTGTGAAATGTGTAAACCTGGTGATTCACAGACCTGTACCCCTGGGGATAAAAATACATTACATGTTTATAAAAATTAAAAAAAAAATTTTTTTTGGAGAATCTGAAAACATGTTTATTTTTACTTTCTTAAAGTGAGAAGATAAATTCAAAATGTTACATATTTAATAGAGTGTATTAATTAGACAATGTGATTTTGCCATCTTTAAAGTTATTTTATATTTTTCACTATAAACCTTCACTATGTTCCTGCTTTTAATCTTCATACAGACCAACTGAAACTGAGAGATAGAGAAAAATTCGGAAATACTGAGATGAGGGAAGTGAGATGATTTGATGACAGGTGATAATATCTAAACGTTAAAAAATGTGATTTATATGAAAAGAATGTGTACTTTTCAATAAGTGTGTGTATATTTATTAAATTAAAAGGCAAGTTGTCATAATGAAAAAGAGTATACACTTTATAGGGAGAAAAATCTAATCATTTAATTTCAAATTTTCATTTTAAAAATTTTGTTACTTTAAGTAATTATAGTAAGATAGATTGGGGAGCCTGGGTGGCCCAGTGGGTTAAGCCTCTGTCTTTGGCTCAGGTCATGATCTCAGGGTCCTGGGATTGAGCCCCGTGTTGGTTTCTCTGCTCAGCAGGGAGCCTGCTTCACCCTCTCTCTCTGCCTGCTTATCTGCCTACTTGTGATCGCTCTCTCTCTGTCAAATAAATAAATAAAATCTATAAAACAAAACAAAACAAAAAACTTATGAACAAATTTTATCTATGACAGCTTTTGTCAGCCCTGATCAGGTGCTAGTTATTAGCTGAGATGATGTTCCCATCTTATGTCCTAATACAACTCTGGAGTAACATTGAAGCGTAAGGAGGCATTTTTTCCTTTAGTTTGGAGGGATAAGTTTTGTATTATCATTACTCTTTCATGACTCATATCAAAACTTTCGGTTTCACTTTAGGTAGTTCATGGTACTGTCAGCCTGCCTCACCCAGTGCATATCTTATATAAATACAGAGTGTCTTTTCAATATTACAATTTTTTATCAGTATGTCACTTCTTTTTTTTTGTAATTGAGGTAACTTTTTAAAAAGACATACAATATGATGAGTTTTTATATTTGCACACACCTGAGTAAAGCACTCTGGTACAAAGATAGAGAAAATTCAAAATTTAAAGTCTCAGATGGGAAGAGCTCTCAAGTCCCTTCCCAGCCAACCCTCACCTTCACAAAATTCACGTAAATGAAATCATGAAGCATTGTTTTTTTTCTGTTTGATATCTTTTGCTTAGCATGTTGCTGAGGCTCACCCATGTCATGGTGAATACAGCTTTGGTTTTGCCTTTTTTTTTTTTTTAAGATTTTATTTATTTATTTGACAGATAGAGATCACAAGTAGGTAGAGAGGCAGGCAGAGAGAGGAGGAAGCAGGCTCCCTGCTGAGCAGAGAGCCTGAAGCGGGGCTCCATCCCAGGACCCTGAGATCATGACCTGAGTCGAAGGCAGAGGCTTAACCCATTGGGCCACCCAGGTGCCCCTGGTTTTGCCCTTTGACGGGTCAGTAATATGCCATGATATTGGCATATCACAATCAGTGCAACCCTTATCGTGTTGCTGAACATGTGGATTTTTTCAGTTTGGGCTATCATGAAAAACGTTTTTTTCTACAAATCTTTCCCCATAAAACTCTTTCTTGTATACACATCTTCATGTCTTTGGGGAACAGCAGTATTCCCAATTTCAGTCATTTTCATAGTGTTTAAGAGTTCTCTCAGTGTCGCTTAAATCTGCATTCCCCTGACAACAAATTTAATATTTTAGAGCAATAAGTTAAATGATACATGATTAGTGGTGTGTAACAGATGAAGCCAGACTAAGAGATGGTCATTAAGCACAATTTTCTGTGTCTTATCAATGTCCTTATGGTAGATGTCCCTAGGAGACTGTCATTTTAATATTAGATAACATTTTGAACTTGAGGGGAAGGCTGAAACAATAAAGTCACCCAAAGCATTGGCATTGTCATTTTGATAAATCAATTATAGGACAAATTATCCCTCTACTTACTATATTTTAAAATCAATGCATATTATTTAATTCACTTTTCAACAAGTATTCTGTTGCCTTATGTTGAAAGGCCTTTAAGTTGGGGAGAGAGATGAAAAAGAGTGAGCACTGGAGAAGCTTCATAGTTGGAGGTAGACAATCTGTTGTAGCAACTAACAGACTGACCATAAGATATAAAGTAAGAGTCAGACCAAGGACATCTCAGCTAAGGCAATGGGTTGTGATGGTGTGTTAGAACCAGATGACATGACATCCCAACCATATGTGTCTCTTTGGATGAATAGAAGGAGATACATTAACCAAATATCAGAGGCTTCCCTGTCAATGTCCTGAACGTGCATCTGCCTTTTCACAATTATTACCTATCCTGAAAAGAAAAGGAAGACAGAAAAAATGAGTTGCTTGAGAATACTTTGATTTGACTATTTTGATTCACATTAACACACACATTAGAGCTGACTCTCATGTTAGCATTAATTTTAAGAAAAGAAATTTAGAGTTGTATTCTTGGATATTTGTCTGTGCTGAGGTTTTTACTTGTTGTGTATATTCTTCTTTAGTTTCTTTAAGACCAACTTAGACAAACACTTAGGCCTACCTCCTATTTCTAGATCCATCTATCATGTATTTGACTGAAATTAAACACATTAGGTGTGTTGTAACTCAGATGCTATTAGATATTTGATGGCATGATGAAAAATGCAAACTGCCAAACTTTATTCTTATTTGGAATCGAAAGGCCAAGCACTCATGTTTTACATAGAAAATATGAATGCAAATCCCCTTGTTGTCTTTAATATTGTTGAAAAGAATATCCTCTTTCAATTCACCTTTTCACATGTGAATTTCTTGCATTTAAAATATAAAAACAGACTCCCTTTCTCAAATTTGAAATGGTGATTGCTAAAGAAAGATTCTGACACATTCCCAGTAGCTCACATTTGGCTCAGTTTAGACTGCCACTGCCCCTAGACTGCTTATTACTCAGAAGGAAATAGAACTTTGTCTAGACTTAAAATCCTTTCCCTTTCTTTCTTTCTTCCTTTCTTTTCTTTTCTTTCTTTCTTTCTTTCTTTCTTTCTTTCTTTCTTTCTTTCTTTCTTTCTTTCTTTCTTTCTTTCTCCTTCCCTCCCTCCCTTCTTTTCTCCCTCCTACATTCCCTCCTTCATTTTCTTGCTTTCTTTCTTAGCTTTCTTTCCTTTCTTCCTCCCTCCTTCCATCTTTCTTCCTCCCTCCCTCCCTCCTCCCACCCCTTCTTTTCTTCTTTCTTTCTTTCTTTCTTTCTTTCTTTCTTTCTTTCTTTCGTGAATAAATGAAACCTTGCCTTGATGGCACCTTGGATTGTAAGAAATTGTCACCCAAATCTTGAGGTATTCTTAGGACAGATTCATCATTTTTTAAGTGATGTTAATCAGCAGAGGATAAACAAAACTTTTGGACTAAGACCTCTGAAATAATCTGGTTGAAACCAATTTATTCACTATCAAAGATTTGTTTAAAATGAATTTAATGGTGAATTTATGCTTGTACTTGGATGGATATGTAATAGAGGTAGTTATTAGCAGCAACATCAGGAACCCCTGAAGATTTTATAAAAATACATAAGTTCTCTTATCTTCCATTCCATTGGTGAAGATTGTCTCCTTGCTTTTTTTCTTGTGTACATACTTTCCTAATCTCTCCCCTCCTTCTCCCATACTTCTTAAAGGAATTACGATTCACATACTTCCTTTAAGATCTGCACTTACACCCTCCTTCATTTTGTTTTCCTTCTGTAAGTTCTGCTTACTGCCAAATGAGTTATACTCAAATGGAGCTAGAATCCAGTAAAGGCACATGTAAATAAATTAGAATGTACAGTCCTCTGATATAAATTAGGAGTTATTTAGCCATTATAATGAAGAAAAGTACAAATAAAAAATTCAATTCATTACATAATGTAACAATAATACACCTAAATTCTATGAATAGAAATCTTGATGATGCAAGAAACAAAGACAGAATAAAAAATATAAAATTTCCTTACTACTTACAGCCTATTGACAAGTCCTTGAAATAGGCAGAGTGACCTTCCTCTAGGGACTCAATTGTCTCAATGTTAACACTTTGCTAAGGGCAAACCGCAATCTTAGCCCAACCCCCAGGTTCCTGTAAGTCTACCTGAACATATAAAAATTCCTTTGGAAATCTCCTTTATACCCCCCAGGGTATACATATTGGCAATCACCCCCTAAGCATATAACCCACCAATATATATCTGAAGGGTGTCATGACTAGACAGTTATGAATGACCTTTTCCCAACAATAGCTAGGACACTCAAGATCTTGGAAACCTTGCTTCCAAAATTTCTTAGGGATTTACACTATCCCCAACTCCCTTCCAACTTGAAAGTATTAATGCGTCACTCTTCATGACCTCTGTGCAGCTCTTACTGCCCACAGGTCCCATCCCCATGCTTTAATAAAACCACTTTTTTGCACCAAAGGCATCTGAAGAATTCTTTCTTGGCCTTCAGCTTTGAACCCTAATGTTCTTTCCTACACCACTGACATATTTCAGAAATGAACATGAGACAGTTAAAAGAGGAAGGGATTTGTTAATAGTTTTTTCACTAGTTTATTCACAGTGTTTAAGATCTATTTATATAATGGAAACTAGATTGGGTCCAAAAATAGGAGAAAACTTGACTCAGAGCCTAAAATAAAGTGGAACTATCTTGAGAATAAAGCAGAGTGTCAATGAAAATATTTACCTCAATGTTTTTCTACACAATATGCTTCATCTGTCTTCATTTACAAAGAGTTATTGATATTCTATCAATAATTGCCAAATGCCATGATCAGATCTTTGAAAAGTGATGAAATAGTGCCATAAAGAAATTATAAAATAGGTTGAGATCTAAAAAGAACAGTAATTTATACAAATAAAGTGAGAAACAGAGGTATTTCAAATCCTTATTGTTCTACTCCTAATATCCTTTGGAATTTCTCAGTTCAAGCAGAGGCTGGAATGTTCCACTAGTTAATTATAAAATAATAATGTTAGGAAATCAAATTACCAAATATGTATTGAATATCTATTATTTTCAAGGGTTATGTAAATGTTAGAAGTTGGGGATATCAAACATAAATAGACAATAAAATAATAATTAGTATAGAAACTTAATGATTCAGGACATGAATTTTTATTACATTAGTGATGCAGAAAAGATGAGTTTTTACTTAAATGCTAGAGAAATCCCTGTGAAAGGGCTATCATGGGTGAATGACATGGAAGGATATTTCAGTACTGACCTAACTTACCTTATTGATTATTATCCATATCTTTTTAAAGTAGTGAAAATGAGATTGCTTATTGTCCTTTGAAGTATCTCAGTTCAAGCAGAAGCTAATTCATATTTTCCAATTATATAATCTGACCATCCACACTTTGAGTATATTATTGATAAAAGGGGAGGGAGAATGTATACCATCTTCAAAATATGCAAACCAGGAAGATTTATAGTCAACACTCTTAGGATTCTAAAATGAAAATTAGATTTTACATTTTGTATATTTTGAACTGAATTTTGAAAAAAAAAATAAAACTACAAGCGACTTGGATGATCCATTTCTTAACTGTTCTGTTTTCATCCATGAGAAGATTTTTCCCAAATCTTCCTGGCTGTTTCCACAATGTATCACTCCTTAATATTCTTTTAGGAGAAGGATGTGTTAACTGGTAGGGGTCAGAGTCTTCATCCCAATTTTTCAACTAAGTGGAGCTATCTGTGAGGGCTGGTTCTGCCAGGATAGCAAGGTGTGGAAACTCTTTAGATCAGCTTCTGCCCTGGTAGTCCACCTCCCACAGACCTTCTGTGGGGTCACCATGCTTTGGCAGGCTGACATAGCTAGCTAGCTTCCACCATGCCCATGCTGACCCACAGAAAACACTTGGCATTAAAAAAAAAAAAAAAATCCACCAAATAGGAGAAGGTAGCAACATGGGTCAATAATATCTCTTCTATAGTTTCAAACATTCCTTTGCATGGGCTATTCCAAGAACAGTAAGAAGTTCTGAAAACCATTTTTATCTCAAGTAAGTTGTATCATTTATCAGTTAAACAAAGGAGTCATGTGTTAGTTATACATCTGTGAATTCCTTCTTTTTTTCTCACTTGACTCAAAACTTGATGGAAAAGAGTGATTCTCTGAATTTACTCGTACATTTTAATCCATAGTTTTAATTTCTCACAATTTTCCCTGCATTGTCAAAAATTCTTCACTCTGTAACTAACCCTTTTAATAACTTTTTGATTTAGAAATTAAATGCACATTTATAAAATGAATTATAAAATTTCAAAATCAGAAAGCATGTGGTTATTTTCTGATTTGATCAGAAATTTCAGTTCTTATTTGAAAGGCTAACATTATTTTATATAAAAGGGATAAGGTTAACTTCATTCATTCCACTAATACAGTTCACCTAATACCAAATATTATCATAAAAATATCTACATGCAGTTAAAACTTGCTAAGTAAAAACAGAGCAATGTAAATAAAGGAGAAACCTTGAAAAATAAATTTTGTCAATTATAATTAGGTTATAATTGAGGGAAAGTAATCAGAGATAAAATTTACTTATCATTTACATCAGCAAGAGAAAATGATCTACCTTTTATTAAAAAAAAATTGGGATTTTCCAATTAATGTTGGAGTCTGGGTGAGAAGGACCAATACTTTTATCTAAAACATCTAGAAATGATTGTTTGTTTATATTTTGTACTATAATAAATATTTTTTAATAATTTATTTATCTGAGAGAAAGAGAGAGATAAAGAGTGCATGTGCTTATACACAGAGGGAAGGGGCAGATGGAAATGGAGAGAGAGAACCTCAAGACTCCCCTCTGAGCGCTTAAACCGTGGAGTTCCATCCCAAGACCATTAGATCATGACCTGAGCCAAAATCAAGAGCTGGACATTTAATTGACTGAGGCATCCAGGTGCCCCAACAGTGATATTTTAACAATGTAACATTAGAAACTATTACTACAGTATTTGAAATTAATAAAATAGATTATATTGCAATTATGTCATTATTCTTTTGTATGCTGCTAAGCCTGAGCCACCTTTCTTTCTTTCTACCTCTTCCTTCTTCCTTTTCATGTAAATATTGGGATAATAATTCCTAGGTAAGGGAGATATTTTCAGAATCAAATGAAAAACTGTATACAACTATAGTGCTTGGAATATCGCCAACTGTCAATAAATGGTAGCTTATTACAATTATCTTAAGTTGTACCATGTACTTGAATCTATTATATTAGTTATAAAAATACATAAGATGTTCATCTACACAGAAATAAAAAATTTAGGTAGGATATTTCTTCTTGATTCCATATGGCAAGATTTTATGTCCTGAATCATAAGAATTGAAAGTTTGAAACTTAATTCTAAATTATAAATCATAGGCAGTACCATTTGTATGTTAATTTTTGTGTGTGTGTCCTTTGCTTTTAATATAGCTGCAGAATATGTTCCTATAACTTCTCTTGGTACTCATTCTGATTGTGATCTGCACAATCACTTTTTAAAAATCTACAAAAATTAAAAAGTAATGAAAGAAATATGGCTAAGGGTTTCCATGTTTATGATATCACAGTGGTGGTCTGAATCACAGTAAATAATCTATAACATTTTGTTTTCTTCTTTTCAACATCAAGAGCATAACAGCCTACTAAAATCTTACCAGGAAGTTGCAAAAACTAGCATTCTAATAAAACATTGTGCATTAGCTTTTATTTAAGGTGATGCAAAAAAATGGTAAGCACATAAAAATGGCATCAAATCTAACAGTATTTAAAATATTTTTTCACAAAGTTAAATATATGAAGGTATCACATTATTTTGCACAGATCAGTAGTTTCTAATGAACTCAGTGATTATTCATAAACCTAGAGAGAATTAGGTTAGAGAGACAGAGGCTTAGGATTTCACATATATTTTAGAGAAATATATATTTTTCATATTACTATTAAATATAATGAAATGATGTAGCTAAACCAAATAATATAATAAAAATTCCTCCAAATTTTTGAGTACTCCTGAAATGAAACTTTATTTTTTTTAAGATTTTATTTTATTTGACAGAGAGATCACAAGTAGGCAGAGAGGCAGGCAGAGAGGGAGAAGCAGTCTCCCTGCTGAGCAGAGAGCCTGATGTGGGGCTCCATCCCAGGACCCTGAGATCATGACCTGAGCCGAAGGCAGAGGCTTAACCCACTGAGCCACCCAGGTGCCCCCTGAAATGAAACTTTAAATTATACTCTTCCTTTTTTTTTTTCCTTGCTTCAAAATCAATTATACCATTTTAGATAAGTTTGAAACAGGTATTATTCTTCTTATATCACAAATTGAAAAAATAAGGTGAAAATACATTTTCTTTCCCAAAGAAACAAACAAGTTAATGAAATAAAAAATGAAGGAAAAATACTGAAGAATTTTTATTGCTCCTCTGATACCATATCCCTTTGCTCATAGTGAATCATTTCAGTTTCACCTACTTGTTAATATAACTGAGTGAATAGAAGAAATTAATTGATATCCTTGAGAACTCAGTATAGAAAAGGCTTCTTGAAATTAAAAAAAAACTATAGTTAGGCAGTATTACTACTAATTGTAATGTTCAAATTACATTATATATACAAAGAGTAAGAGATTTACTTAGATGATATTTTATAAATGAAACATTTACTATGTGATAAAATTATTTGCCAGACAAAAAAATGAATCAGAGATAACTTGTCAACATAACACTTCTTGAAATTAATTTCATAATTTTATATAACATTAAAAATAAATTGATTTCCAACTATCTTATTTGATCTCTATGAATTCTATGACCTCTGCCCTTACAAAATTAAAGGTCACCTATAGTTTCTCCTCCAATGTTAATATTCTTTTGTCACAACTTACAATGTGGTCACTCCCTCCTTGTTGATATTCTTATCTGCCTTGGTAGTTAGGCCCATGTACTATCTGGGAATCCCCCTGTCTTCCTCCTGCTTCTCTTTCTCCTCTTCTATTTTTTTCTGGTGGATTATTTTCTATAATTTTCTGGAAGTCAGGTGATTCAATATTCAGTTTTGGCCACTTGTGGCTTCATTTTTGCAACATCCTTGAAAGCCTGTGTTTTCTCACAGCTTTCAAAATCAATCCTCTACTTGGGATAATCTTAAATATTCTTTTGTATTCAATTTTTTTTTTCCCTAAATTCTGGGCCTAAATTTTTGACTGCCTCTTGAGTCTTTTCACTTGGAATTCTTACTACCATCCTAAACTCAAGGTACCTATAACAAAATTAAAGTCCTTTTATTAAATTTTTACCTCTCATCTATGTTATCAATATCCAGATTTGTAATTTCTAAGACCATAGTTCTAAATTCTTTACTCTATCATTTTTTCCTGATTCTGTCAATTTCTGTATAACAATTATTTTTTTCTAATTTTTATTAACCCATTTTCACAATAAATGCTAAAACTATAGTTAAACCATTGTCCCTAAAACACAAGTGATTAAATAACTTTGTCTCTATTCTCATTGTTACTAATAATTTAAAAATGTATGCCATTAAAGAGGTCGTAATTGGATCCTAGTTGGATACAAAATATGTACTCATCCATTGGTTTTAAGCTCCAGTCTTACAATATTTATTATTGCCCTCTATTTAAATAACATCTACAATAGCCAAATTATGGAAATATACCAAGTGTCCATCAAGAGTTGGTATACACACACACACACACACACACTGGAATATTATTCAGCCTAAAAAGAATGAAATCTTGCCATTTACAACAACGTGGATAGAACTAGAGAGTATTATGCTAAGCAAAATAAGTCAGAGAAAGACAAATGCCATATGATTCAATTTATATGTGAATTTAAGAAACAAAATAAATGAGCAAAATGGAAAAAAGAAAGAGAGGCAAACTAAGAAACAGACTATTATGTATAGAGAACAAACTGATGGTTCCCAGAATAGAGGTGAGTGGGGGGATGGATTAAATAGATGATGGAGATTAAGGAGGGCAATTGTGATGAGCACCATCCGGTATGGAAGTGTTAATCACTATATTGTACACCTGAAACTAATATTACACTATATGTTAACTAACTGGAATTTAGATCAAAACTTTAAAAAAGACAGATATATATATATGTATATATATACATATATATACATATTTATATATCTGTTCAGATGTTCAGAATATATATATGTGTGTGTGTATACATATGTATATGTATATATACATATATAATCTTACCATCTGTATTCACTCATATTTTCAGAGATTATCAAAGGTTAATATTGAGTAATTATGGGATTAGTATAGAGTATTTTCCTTTTTTCCTTCCTCCTTCCCTCCCTTTCTTCCTTCTTTCATTTATTTCTTTTTTTTTCTTTCCTTCCTACCTTCATTGTTTTTGTTATTAAAAAGTAATATATATGAATCCACTCAAAACCTGCACTTGCTTTTTCACTTGATAGGTTATGAACTATCTTCTGGGTAAGTGAATACTATTTTTGTGTGTGTGTGTGTGTGTGTGTGTAAGCAAAATCTATTTTATGTCTACACCAAAATTTAGTTAACCATAACCATTCCCTTTCTGATGGACATTCACGTTATTTCCACTTTTTCTGTTTGTTCATTCTGAAAAGCAGTGCTATAATAACATTTATCTGTGTGTGCATAAAAATAAATAATATCTTTCAAGTATATGGTCATTCTGATGTTTTCACAGGGCACCTCCTCATGTAAATTTTACCCTAATGCCTTTAAAATTTTAGAATTTTAAATTTCCCATCTCTAGAATGTAAGCTCCAGTAGAGTGGAAATTATTGTCTATTTTGTTCCATTAGGGTCTCTAGTGCTTTAAAAAATGCCTAGTACATGGTAAATGTCAAGAACTGTGAAGGGCTGAGTTTTTATTCTCCTTTCAAGCTAACAGAAGAGTCCCACATCAGAAACAAGATTCAGATGGGTCAGATGGATTTAACACAAGAAGTATTTTTGCTCCCATCTGAAGGGCTTACTTTCATCTTTTTATCGGGTGATATAATCAAACCCGCCCAAACTGTGAAAGAGAGAGACATTAACCTTATTATTGTGGCTAGCAAATAAGTCTTCTCTTTGGTCTGAGAAAGATGCCATCTCTTTCTTTCTGGGTGGTTTACTGTATAGACAGCGTTGAAAATACGGTCTGGAACAAAAGCTGTCAGAGCCTTTGCTTCCAAGATGTTCAGAAACATAAGGGAACCAGTAGAGAATCGTCTCCCAAAAGGTGGTGCTCTTAAACTATTTTTAGACTGAATGAATAATAGAAACTCTTGATTTTACTTAAGTGGCCATTTTTATCTTGTTTTGTTCTCTTGAATTAGTCCTTTTTCCTATATCTTTGGTTTCAATTTCAGCAGCATCTTCCTTATCCTCTTCCAATACTGAAACTTCTCTTCATTATTTAAGGCTGAGTTCAAGTTCAACTCTAACTAATACATTGCTGTTTTATTTCTCCTCTGAATTTTATAGGGATTAATACACAGTTCAATTCCCTTCACTTCTATAAATATAAATTTTATATTATTTTTAGGGAAAACTGAAAGGGAAACAGTGCATTAGGCTTCCAAAGAAATCTTCTCCTTAAAATTCAACTTCTCCATGCACAAAGTTCTGATGCCAGATATTTATTTAAATTTTACTTAAGCAGGAAAACAATTTCCCAGTTAACAAATGTGAAAGAAAACTTTAGATCAAGTATCACTCTTAATAAATTAATCAACCAATATTCTTTGTATTTTAAGATAGGACAATCTGTCAGAAATAAGCCACCATACTTTCCTCCACCTGGAACAAACTAGAAGTTGATGTCATTGTGATATGGACTGGAAAGAAGGGGAGGGACATGCTAGACTTCATTGAATCTTCCACTTACAAGGATACATTACTCTTTGAATTTTATAGATAAGAAGTTTTCCACTAAAATGCCATTCTTTAAGGCTCCAGTCTAAGAAAAATAATAATGAAATCCAGTTCATTTTTGTGAGACCCAAGTATTGAAAGGAAAAAAAATCCCAATTTCATGGGGCATTATGTACCAGTTCTAATTTCTCTTCAGGTAAAGAAGAAAATATGTCTCTGATTAATCTTTTAAAATATATTTCTCTTTGTTTCTTTATAAATTAATCTGAGCTTATAGGTTACCTGCTAAATCTCTATTACAGTTCTTCCTATGTGATTAACTTCTAAAATGAATTTTGTGTAATTAATGTTATCTTCATTAGAGCTTAATACTGTTTTTCTTTTTTCATATTGTTTCCTGAGCTATTGTGTACTCCTAGGAGTGTAAAAAGAATAATTAAGCTCAGTATTTCTGTTATGATCATTTAAAAATATTAAATAGTGATACCTGAATAAAATTGGGCTATTAATTTGTGAGTGGCAATAAGTATAACTATAAGACAATATAACAATGATTCACTTCAACTTATTGAACACATATATCATCTATCTATCTATCTATATGTGTGACTAGGGAATGATGAATGGGCAAGCATCAGTGCACTATGCCTTAACAGAAATCTTTTTTATTTTTTTTTTTGGTGTTCGAAGATTCATTAGTTGCATATTACACCCAGTGCTCATCACAACACATGCCCTCCTTAATATCCATTACCTGGTTGAAATGCTTTTCTTGAACTTCCTATTGTACAATGATTTGTTAATATGTACTAGTCACACCAGATTTTTTTTTTTAAGATTTTATTATTTATTTATTTATTTATTTATTTGACAGAGAGAGAGAGAGAGAGAGAGAATGAGGGAAAGCACAAGTAGGGGGAATGGCAGGCAATGGGAGAGGGAGGAGCAGGCTCCCTGCTAAGCAGAGAACCTGATATGGGGCTTAATCCCAAGGCCCTAGGATGATGACTTGAGGCAGACGCTAATCTGTCTGAGCCACAAGGAGCCCCACACCAGATCTGCTTTTAATTCTACTTCAGTGAGAAAATTGCCCCCACATCTAGTGCATATAATCACATATTTGATAAATACACATAAAAATATATGAATTGATATGTGGTAGGTAAACTCTAGGTAAGCATGTATTATTTCTAATAAATAGGTTAACCAATAACTTACTGTTTAATAAAGGACAGTGTCACAAAGAAGCCTCTGTACTCTCTTCTTTCTAGGAATAAAGCCAGGAATAAAGAATGTTCCACAGTAACTATGGCTTCTATTTTGTCTCTTCCTTTTCTATATTAATGTAGGATGTTGAGTGGCTTTTTAGTTTTGAATATAATTACATCAATAATCATCTGAAACTGTGACTGTATATACCTTAATTATGTGCTATTTATTTCAGAAATTGTTTGGTTTATTGGAATAAAATAACAACACTTTTTGCATAAAATAATTTAGATTTCTTCCTTTTATCCATTATCATAATTCTTTCCTTAAATTAAAAATTCTATTGACCTTTCATTTTTTAGCTTAAACCAGTTGCTACCCCAATTCTCATGGCATTTAGTTTCTATTTGCTTTCATGTTCATCAAAGACTGCATGTAACCTATATGCACAATTTGAAGAAATACATGCCTATGTCCTGTCCAATTTCCTTAAGAAGCATTAAGTGAATCTTGATTCACATTTGTGCTCCTTTTTCCTTTTAGTAGGATCTACTGTGTAGGAGTTTTGTGTTATTCAATGCTTTGCTTAATGTTACTCTTTTATCTCAAATAATATATTGTTTAGTTTTGCATTGTATGGCTGTACTTAAGTCACTATCTATTTTACAGATTAATTTGTTGCTGTTTTTCTATTATGAATAATAGGCATGGGTTCTAGTGCACGAGACTATATTCCTGGAAGTGTGATTGCTGGATCATAAGGAATGTACAATTTCAACTTTATGAGATAATGTAATGCCAAACTGATTTTCTCAATCGTACTTCCAGTTTGTCCTTGACAGTGTATCCATTGTTCCAATATCTCATCAACAATTGAGATTGTGACACTGTTTCTTTTTTCATTTTTTTTCCCCTGTCTGGTAGTTAAGCTTAGTTTCTGATAAGCACTTATGAATACTTTATGGTTTCCTCAGATGTTCATATAGGGTGGTCTTTTTGACCACTATTTTCTGTTTTCTTAGTCCATTTGTTCATCCCTGTGCACACTGTCTTGGTTATCATGACTATATAATGTGCTGATATCTAGTATAGCAAGTTTCTTACCTGCTCCTTCTATTCAAGAAATGTAATATATTTCAAAACTTTTCTTTCTTTCTTTCTTTTTTTTTAGATTTTATTTACTTATTTATTGAGAGAGAGCGGTAGAGCGAGTGACAGAGAGGTGCAGGGGGGAAGGTCAGAGGGAGAAGTAGGCTTCCTGCTAAGCAGAGATCCTGACATGGGGCTCAATTCCAGGGATCATGACCTGAACTGAAGGCAGATGCTTAACTGACTGATCCAGCCACTCAGGCACCCCTCAAAATTTTATTTTTTTACATTTTGTCTTCTTGAATGATTAACCCAAAGTTTACTGTGGGTTGATATTTGGCAAAATGGCTAAAAACCTGAAATTTCACTTAATAAGGAAAAGGGTTTTGTTTTTCTTTTAAGTATGAAAAGTTTAAAAACATATTTCTGTATACTTTAATTTGCATGTTTTAATAAATATCTGCTTCCCCTGCAATATAAAACTGTTCAGTATACCTTACAATAGTCTAATTTTCTAATATAGTAAACTATGCTGAAACAAATCCTATTTTTATTTTAATCCTATTTTATTCTTATTCTTTTAACATAATTTCCTATTCAATTTCTATGTCCCTTTCATTTTTCTACCAAAGATAACTTTCAATTGAAAAAATAAATGATTCATTTACTAATGGACATTGGATAACTAAGCAGGAATCAATGTTGAGAATAAAAGGTGAAAACTAGAAAGACTATCAACATTAGAATAAACTCAGGCAATTCACACTGTACTCAAGTTCAGGACTTTAAATATCTACTAAGGCTAGACTTTTATACTTGTGCTCTGGCTTGAAATTCCATTCAATTATCCTTTTTGAGTAATTTTGAGTTTACTCACAGTGAGCCGATGTGTGCAATGCAGTAACTTTTTGCATAGCAGCATCATCTCTCTTTTGGTTTTAATAAAAAGAAACAGCCTATAACCTATAATTTGAACAGCCCCAGGTGGAAAAAGTATCAGTTTGCATACAGTTTATCTTATAACAATAATAATGATTTAACAAAGCATTTAAGATTTGAAAATTTAAGATAAAAAAAGAAACAAAGTTGCCTTGTTATCCATTTAAATAAATATAAGATATAAATTCAGACTCTTCTGCTACTTTATCATTTATTACTCTGAAGTATTTTAAAACCTTGATTAGACAAATTAATATAACTTTGCATAGTTCCAAATGAAACACAGATATTTATGAGAAAAATGACTGTTCTTAATATTATAAATTAAGATAGCTTTTGAGCTGTCAACAACTATACTTTTTAGGCTCATTTGGATTTATATATAATCCTTAATGAATGTGCAAGGACTGAAAGAAGAACTCAGTAATTACTTTCTCAAATTATCTATTTTAATTATATTCTAGCTATATGCAAAAAGGAAGCAATCTAGCAGCTCTGTATTTAAAAAAAAAAAAAATCAAAGATTTCCTCTATATAGATGCTTTCCGTAGAGATGGGTAAGTAGTTATTGCCTCAAACTCATTAATTTCCTCCCCCACCAAAATCCTACCAAAATGAGATTTAGTATGTTAATAATCAACCTCTCATTAAAAAAAAAAAAAAAAAACACACACACACACAAAAAAAAACCAAAGTTTATTTAATGGAAATATGGTATGACACAGCTCTGCCATCTTCCCAACTACTAAACTTCATTTCCCAAGAATGGCACAAAACATCAGCCTTGTTCTACTCCATAGGAGCTTCCCATCTTTGATATATATGTCATTTAATTAGGTTTCCAAAGAAAATCCATCACTGTACCCTTTCCCATGAAGCTGATTATAATTATATTTTAATTTGTTCTTAATAATAAAAGAGTTAAATGTATAAATTACTTGCTTATAAATTGTTAGGCAAACTCATGAGAATTTTGAGTAAATGTTAAAATGATGAAGCTATCAATTTTGTTGGTATATACCCACGTATATATTTAGTATAGCAGGAAGTATACAAAATTATAACATTTATAGATAATGGGACTTCTTAAAAGCATAGTGCTTCCCTGAATCTAAAAATGTTCTTGCAGAGCCTGGTTGATCTGTGTAAGAGATACATGCACAATTATTGGGTTAAATGCATTCAGAGATCCCTTTTAACAAATATATAAATCAATAACAATAATATTAATAATGAAAAACAATAGAACTGCCATCCTTGAACACTAACTTCTTAGCATTTTATTGAGTACTACACAAATATTGCCTTATTTATACCCACAGTTACACAAATGAAATCTTCACTAGCCTGATTGTTCAAGTGATGGAATTGAAAATTAGGGAAAATAAATTACTTGCTGAAAATTACAGATGGTATAGGTGGGATTCAACTTGAGATAAGTGTTTCTATAAGTCCACACCTCTTTCTCTAACTCTACTCATTATTCTTTTCATTTGCTCAGATTTCTAGTAAATAAGACTTAGTTACAAATATACATCATATTTACACATATAAATAGTAGGGATATAAGTATAATATGCAATATTATACATTCTAAATCCTTTAGGGTTTTAGCTTTTCAACATCTGAAAGAATTAAATTAAAACAAGCTCTATTACCATTTTTTAAACATTTTAAATTATTTGCTTCTTAAAATTACTTTTCAAAAATCTCTTCTTCTGCATTCTGTCATGTTATTGGAGATAGTCTGAAAATTTTAACCTGTTTTAAATCACTACCAACACCTAAAATTTTTTTAAAAATGTACATTTTTATTATTATCACCAATGCTATACTACATTATTTTTCATGCATTTGTGCACATCTATATGATTTTCCTCTAGGTGAAATTTTCATAAGCAGAACCACTTCCTCAAAGTGCTGAATGTACATATCAAATATTGATACATACCAGCAATTTGAATCCTGATTTGTATAAAGGTACACTTTCACCAATAATCTATTTATTATCTTTACCAATCACATAGGTAAAAATAGCTCTTACATTATTAGACCATAGACCTAGTTTTGGAAATCACAGATTTAGTATAGCTGAGTTAATGCTAATCTGACACCTCATGTTCTTGGAGAATTTTATGGAGCAGAGAAACTCTGCCAACATTAGAATGTTCACCACTTTTTTTTTTTTTTTGAAAGAAATACAGTCTACAACATTTGAGTAACTGAGCATTGTTCATTATTGGATTCTGAATTAACGAGGGCCTCTCAGATTTATCTCCAGCAGAGGTTCAAAGCTGCATTATGTAATGGTATTAGTATTTGGTACCCAAACCCCATCAATGATGAGAGGTCCTTTCTGTTTAGCTGTTTATATATCAGTTGTTTGATCCCTGAAATGATGTTTCTTAAATGATTTTGGGGTAAAAGGGAATTCAGAAGACGTTTGCTGAAGTTCGTCTACTATTTATTTGTAAAATAGTAAAAACCCTTCAGTGTATTTGCTCTGCCGTGCTCTCCTTTACACATTTTTCTCTTTGTCATTTGTTTTTAACCATGTATTTTTAGTTAAGGCTCTCTAGTTTTTGAAGATTGAAAATATTGTTTTACTTTATAGGAATTCAGACAAGAAAATATTACCTAGTCAGTGGAAACAAAAAGGGAGAGCTTTGTATCCTCACATGGAATAATCATCTTACTGAACTCTGTCTCTAACACAAATGACTGCACGTGCGTGCGCGCGCGCACACACACACACACACACACACACACACACAATATGCACACTCAACATGGAGATATTTAGATATACAGCACTTAATTTTTCTCACATTTATCTATGTTTAATTTAAAGTGGGAAATGTCAAACTGAAATAAATATATAGAAGGTGACAATCAGGAGATCTTACTTTACACTTTATGTATTCTGGGTATTTTACATTTTTTAATAAACATTACTCTTTTTTTGGTTTAGATAAATACAAATGTTAGCATTTTGAAAAAAAAAAAAAAAAGGTTTTGCTCCAAAATTCAGTTTAATTCCCAAATATGCAATCTTTTAGACAAGTTGTTTAACATAGCCAAGTTCTCTTTAAGCATAATCATATTTAAAATAATTAAGAATACTATTGCCTTCCATAGACAATTGATTTACCATGTAAGAATGAGTATATAACTCAAAATCTAATGTTTGGAGGGGTGCCTGGGTGACTTGGTCTCTTAAGCATCTACCTTCAGTTGGGTCATGATCCTGGGGTCCTGGGAACAAGTCCCATGGCCAGCTCCCTGCTCAGTGGGGAGCCTGGTTCTCCCTCTGCCCCTCCCCCTGCTTCTTCTCCTTCACTCTCTCTCTCTGTCAAATAAATAAATAAATAAATAAAGTTCTTTAAAAATAATTACTGTTTGGAGAATCCAAATTTTAATTTCCACCCATGTTTAAAGAACAGAGACCTGCAGAAAAATAACCTGCTCAATATCTTCTTTTCAAAATAAAATTCTGTTAATTTCACTTGCTAAGTAAAAAGCACTGTTTCACCATAAAACAGTTTATAAAGTTTGTAAAGAGTAAGTAATAAGATGCATCATAAAGTAGTTTAAAAAATAAGTTAGTAAAGGCTAATGATGTTTATCTTAAGGAATATAATGACATCTTGATGATCTGAGTAATTTTCATTTAGAAAATGAGTTTATAAAAAGGTAATAGAGATTATAATTGAACTTATATAATGCAGTGTGAAATAAATTATGATATACTTGAGTGTTCAGTAGTTCCCTACATACATAGACACACACACATTTATATCAATTTGCCCATCAGTGGTTGTTCATTTGCTTTCATTTTTAAATAACTAAGTGTAACATATTTATTATTACTTTTATTTATTAATATATACTAATCACTTACTACTGTTATTTTTGACTACTGCTCAGATATGCAAATTCATGGATTAAGTGCACAAAGGAATTTTCTCCTTTGTGTTAAAACTGTCAATAAATCTGCAATTTAAAAAAATCTAATGTTTCAAAGAAGACATAATTTCTAAAAATCTGAATAAACTTATAATAATATGTTCCTGGTTAGAGTGGGTAAAATATTTTATTAAGTTAGTACTCAGGCCAAAGAGCCCAAAGTATTGTCCTGTAAGTGATAGAGTTTATTTTTATTTTCTGATACAATATCAGTCTATTCATGTGCTCTTAAGATCCTTCAACTTCTAATAATATTGAAATTTACAGAGTTAATTTTCCTGGATATAGTCAAGAAATTTTTGGGTAAAATGGCTTATGAAAGTGCAAAGCATTAGGGTGGCAAATGAGCTTTATTCTAATACTATATGAAGCTTGCAACCAGAATGAGCTCTTTATCATTAAATGGAAAAAAAAAAAAAGTCAAATCATGCCACCCTTCCTCCTACATTTTCTTTGATAAATGCCTGTTTTAGGTAAGGACTTATTACGAAAACAGAAAGAAAAAATTATATCCACTTTAGAGTACCAGTTAGGACAATCATGCTATATTTATCATTCTGTAGTTTACTGCTGAAAACAAATTTAATCTGGAGAACAGAGATTTGTAGACTCTGCAAAGATGAGATTTGGGTGAAATAAAATTTCTGGAAATAGACATTTATTTTCTCTTCTAATCCTTTTATATAATTGGCAAGTCTATTTTTTTTTGGGGGGGGAGCTGTTAGATAAAAGGTAATTCATGTGAAATAATAAAGACTACATGCACAATAGTTAGAGAAAATACAAGCAGAGTACACCTAACGGAGATCTGGCATAATGCTTTGTCAGAAAATGCTTGTGTTTAAAAGAACAATGCACAATTTACTACTCATTTCAAGAATTGTTAATGTTTTTGATATTTTCCAAACAATCAGAATATGTCTTCAAGGAAATTGTCCTTGTTTATTATTTGACATTAAACACTCATTGAAGACAATAATGCCTGTTAGAAATGTGTTCAGAATGTAATGGCAGATTTCAGGTTTTGTGCTGAAAAAAACTTAAGAAATAAATGCCACATGTTCTGCAGTTTGCAGACTTCACAGTGAATTTCATGTATCCCTCAACTTTGATCTAAACAATTGCAATTGATAAATGGAATAAGATCTTGTAGGCAAGGGAACAGACATTTCCCCAATTTCTAAACAATTTAGTTGCTTACAGGCTTTCTTTGGAAGAGACATTTCAATTTACACACTAGTTCCTATTCAGGAGAGTTGGATGAAGGCAGAAATATTTTAAAAGACTAGAACTCAAGATTATTGATAGAGGTGTAAAATGACTAATTCAGAACAAAATACAGAAGTGCAGTTTAGCTGTAGAGTGCGAAGGATGAGGCATAAATCCTGGTTTGAAATTTACCTCTGGCTCTTAAAAAAAAAAAAAATCTCAGCTTTACTGAGGTATAATTGACAAATAAAACTATAAGGTATTTAAAGTATTCATCCTGGTGATTTTATATACATATTCATTGTCAAGTATTTTCTTCATCTACTTAATTAACGTACCTGTGTGTGTATGTATGTTTGTGTGTATGTATATAAGAACATCTAAGTCCTACTCTTTAAGCAAATTTCAGTTTTACAGTACTGTGTTATCAATGGTAGTCATGATGTTTTACACACTGCATACATCTTATAGCTGAGAGCTTATACCCTTTTACCACCCACCCCAGGACCTGGTAACCACTTTTCTACAAGTTGACTTTTTTTTTTTTTTTTTAGTTCCACATCCAAGTGATACTATGCTATATTTTTCTTTCTCTGGCTTATTTCACTTAGCATAATGCTTCAGACTCCTCTCTATGTTGTCACAAATGGCAAGACTTTCTTCTGTCTAATGATGGGAATAAAATCCACTGTGTATAGATACAATTTCTTTATCCATTCATCCACTGATAGACACTTAGGTTGTTTCTGTAGCATAACTATTGTGACTAATGATTTTTTTACCTCTCTTAATCTTGTCTAATTATTTCAAATTGTTTGTCCTCTTGGATCCTCAGTTTCTCCCTCTTAAAATGCAATAACAAACTTTGTGTGCTGTAAAAATTAAAAGAAATCATATTTATAAAAAAAGGTACTATATACTTTTAAATATTTTATTTGATCTATGGTAGTAAGAAATTAGTCTGATAGCAAATAATTTTAAGTCTTTAAGAGCGAATCAAATCCAATCTACTTGGAAAACTTTAAGAGGCCAAATATTTCTTTTAGAATAAAAAAATAGAAAACATCCATGATACTCTAAGTAAACAATGGTTTAAAAGAATGAGATAGACCAGCACACACTGGCACTGAATTCTATGAAAGATATATTGTAGTTATACACACACAAATTTTAGAATTTATGCATCATATGACCATATTCTTTTTTTTTTTTTTTAGATTTTTATTTATTTATTTGACAGACAGATCACAAGTAGGCAGAGAGGCAGGCAGAGAGAGAGAGGAGGAAGCAGGCTCCCCACTGAGCAGAGAGCCTGACACAGGGCTCGATCCCAGAGTCCTGGGATCAGGACCTGAGCCAAAGGCAGAGGCTTTAACCCACTGAGCCACCCAGGTGCCCCATATGACCATATTCTTATAAAAATGTGTATTTTGGAAATTGGCTAAGGGGTTTTAATAGTCGCAATGATTGGAATGGTGCTACTGACATTTAGGGAATTGTAGTGAGAGATGTTAAATATTCTGCAGTGCAGTATGCAATTGCATAAACAGAAAAAAACTTACCAGAGACTTCACAGCTTTAAAAATATCTCATTACATACCCATGTAGGCTAAAACAAAACAAAACCAAAAAATGGTTAATCCTTATCTGAGCCTAGTACTTAAATCTAATTTGCATATACATAGTGAGAAATATTTAGTTTACTTTAATATGCATTTTTAAAAAAAAAAAAAAAAACCAAAAAAAAAAAAAAAAAAACCCACCAAAAAACAGCAACAACAACAACAAAAAAAAAACCTTAATTAAGGGGAACAAGAGGTTTCCAAAATGTTGGAATAAAGAGCTCAGCAGAAGTTCTCTTTAGCAAACAACAAATTAATTCAGGAATTTGTAAAGTCATTTAAGGAGTCTGAAGAGTCTGAAATAATTGAAAGTGGCAGGTCTTCCTCATGCTTCGACTCCTGTCTGCATTGTCTCTTTTCCTTTCCACCTGTCTAAATCTTACTCTTTCTGCAAGATTCAGTTCCAGTACTATCTTCTCCATGACACTTCTCTACAAGCTCTCATCACGCTCTACTCTTCATTCTTAGCATAATGTTTTGTTTTGTTTTGTTTTGTTTTTTGTTTTTTGTTTTTTGCCTTTTTTTTTTTTTATCAGTAATGACTCATGTCCTTGTTAACTCTAAGCAACTCTGTTCGGCAGACATTTATAGGCATTGTCTGTGAGAAAGGCTCTCTGCTAGGCATAGTGGGATACAATGAGAAGACATGGTTCCAATTTGAAAGGATCAGAACTGGTCTCATAAGATATTTACAACTCTTGAAATATGGGGCATGATGAGATGAATGCAAAAAGCAATAATAATAATTAATTTAAAAAATAGAGAATCTGGAAATTATCCTAAAAAACAGTGTGAATAGAGGAATGGTCATTCAAGAAAATATAATAAATCCCTTCAAAGAATAACAAGAATCTATAGCCATGATTCAATGACAAGAATCATGTGGCCAATGACAAGAATCTTTGAGCCATGACCTCATCCCTTACCATCACTCTCTAGCAACATGCAAGCAACAGAAGTTCAATACGGGCCTCTTACTACAGATAATATCAAGAAGATGGGTTCCTCCTCTTAGTTACTATTCCGAGATTGTGGTTTCACCCTGGGAGAGGGAGACTTCCTAAATTTCTCACTTAGAGCACCAGCTCCCTGTTACAGAGGTTCTTTTCCATGTAGGTGCACATTTGATAAGACCAGGTCTTCACTCACCTGACACTCCATTTATATGGTGGAAATTCTTACCCAGGCATATCAAACCAAGAATACTAGTGTCCCAAGTTCTCCTGCCTTGGCTCACTTTCAGGGAAGAGGTTCATGGTGTAGGGAGGGGGAGCAAGCTGAGAAAGCCAGTAGTTGCCACCCTTACCCAATGTCAACTCCGAGAGAGAGGGAGTCATTCCAGCAAAAGTTCTGCCTGAGGGACTGCTTTTATTTGGGTCAAAGAATGGAGGCCTCCATGCCTAATGGTATTGCCAAAAAAAAATAGAGATTTCATTAGAGAAAAATAAGAGGAAGGTGATAGGTTAATTATACAAGCAAAATAGCAGAATAGCCAGAAGTTTAATAGAGAGGACAAGAGGAAGAGAAAGCCAAGACTAGGCCTTTAGAGATCATTGTCAATTCTGGGAATTGGGAAACTTGTGTACAAGCATTTGGTAGAACTCAGTCAGGAGTAATCAGAGCAAGATGTGGGGTAAACTTGAAAGCATCTCTGAGCCACAAACAGAGTTTTTATTTATTTTTTTATTTTATTTTTTTAAGGATTTTATTTATTTATTTGACACACATACACAGAGAGCCCAAGCAGGCTCAGTGTCAGGCAGAGGGAGAAGCAGGCTTCCCACTGAGCAGGGAGCTCAATGCAGGGCTCCATCCCAAAACCCTGGAATCATGACCTGAGCCAAAGGCGGCCACTTAACAGACTGAACCACCCAGGTACCCTAGAAACAGACTTAAAAAAAAAAAAAAGTTATCCATTTATTTTAGAGAGAGAGAGTAGGAGTAAGTGAGTGGGGGAGAGGGAAATGGAGAAAGAGAGAGAGAATCTCAAGCAGACTCCCCACTGAACACAGAACACACTCGGGGCTCAATCTCATGACCCTGAGATTATGACCTGAACCGAAATCAAGAGTTGGGCATTTAACCAACTAAGACATCCAGGCACCTCCACAAACAGACTTATAAACGCAGGATGGAAAAGCTACAGATATAAAAGGTTTAAACAAAACCTTTGGCCAAACACTGACTGAATGATAAACTATTCTAATAAGTTAATTCAAAAATTTAGAGTAAAATGCAAATTCACCTTCCTCCCTGGCAGGTTAGAAGACTGAATACATGCCCAAGGCTAAACCTTCTTGGGAATGACCAGAGAAGTTACCTCCATGTTAATGATCTTTGGCTGAAACCGGGGATGAAATAAGCCACAAACATCTAATAGGAAATGGTATAATCCAAATGGTCAAGAGAATTAAGTAAAACTTTTGTGAAATGCAGCTTACATCAACTCAGAGGTGACCCATAGGTAGCCTGACTAAAAGATTAAAGCAAGGGGAAATGATCTGAAAGGGACATCAGAGGCTTCCAAATGCAGGAAAAAGTGCTTTCACAGAGTTTGTTTTAGACAAATCACTAAACAAAAATTGACTAAGATAATAACAACAGAACAACCTCTGGGAAGGAGTGGTAGTCAGAGTTGCTACACCATATTATCTAAACTGTCCACTTTTTTTCCCAGAAAAAGACAAATCATGGATGTAAACGACAAAAAAGTATGACATGTATAGGGCAAAGAAAACAGCATTAGAAATTGCATGTGAAAAGGCCCAGATGGTGTATCAGAATTCAAAGACTTAAAGTACATATCTTGAATATGCTCAAAAACTATGCTTTAAAAATAAAGGAATGTATAAATACAATGTTCCATCAAATAGAGAATCAATAAAACATTTAAATTATTATAAATAATTGAATGGGAATTCTGCAGTCGAAAACTATAATGACAAAAATGGAACATTTATGAGAGAAACTAAACAACCATTTCCAACTACAAGAAAAAATAATAAGCAAGTTTGAAAAAAGATAAATAGAAATTATGAAGAACTAAGAGAAAGACTGAAGAAAAATTATGTCTAAAGGAAATGTGAGACACAATTAACTGGACAAATTACAAATGTGTAATTGAAACAGAAGAGGGAAAAAAGAAAAAAGAAATATTTGAGGAAATACTGACTGAAACCTTTCCAGATTTGGTGAAAAGGTTAATGTGCTGACTCACTGAAGAAGCTCAATAAACTCTACAGAAGATAAATATAAGAAGCTCTACACTCACATGCATCATTGTTAAAATATTAAAAGTGAAAGGCAAAGAGAAAAATCTTGAAAACAACAAGAGAAAAACTAGTCATTATTTATGAGAGTCCCAATAAGAAATGATCAAACTTATCAAAAACAACAAATTCTAAGAAACGGTAGAACAACCCCATTTACAATTGCACCAAAAACCATAAGACACATACATATGAGCAGATCTTCACTCTCAAAGCTATAAAACACTGATGAAAGAAATTGAAGATGATATGAAGAAATAGACATTCCATGCTCATGGATTGGAAAAACAAATATTGTTAAAATGTCTATATTACCCAAAGCAATCTATACATTTTAATGCAATCCCTATCAAAATATCATGAGCATTTTTCATAGAGCTAGAACAATCAAGCCTAAAATTTGTATGACACCACAAAAGACCCTGAATTGTCAAAGCAATATTGAGCAAGAAAAGCAAAGCGGGAGATACCACAATTCTCAACTTTAAGTTACATTAAAAAGCTGTCATGATCAAGACAGTATGATACTGGTACAAAAACAGACACATAGATCAATGGAACAGAATAGAAAACCCAGAAATGAAACCCACAGTTTTATGGCCAATTAATCTGTGAAAAAACAGGAAAGAATATCCAGCAGTAAAAAAATAGTCTTCAAAAAACGGCATTGGGCATGCAAAAGAATGAAACTTGGCGACTTTGTTAACACCGTACATAAAGATAAATACAAAATGGATGAAAGACCTACATGTGAGACAGGAAACCACCAAAATCCTAGAAGAGAACACAGGCAGCAACCTCTTTTACATTGGTTGTAGCAACTTCTTACTAAATATGTTTCCTGAGACAGGGAAACAAAAGCAAAAATAAATTATTGGAATTTTATCAAGATAAAAAGCTTTTGTACCCACAAAACTGAAAGGCAACCTTTGGAATGGGAGAAGATATTTGTAAATGGCATATCTGATAAAGGGTTAATATCCAAAATCTAAAAAATATATTAAATTCAACATCCCAAAAACAAATAATCCAATGAAAAAATGGGCAACAGACATGAAGAGAGATTTTTCCAAAAACATCCAGATGGTTAACAGGCATATGAAAAGATGCTTAACATCACTCATCATCAGGGAAATATAAATTAAAACTACAATGAGGTGTCACCTCACACCAGTCAGAATGGTTAAAATGAATTACACAGAAAAGAATAGATGTTGGCAAGGATGTGGAAAAAGAGGAACACCCTTGCACTGTTGGCTGGAAGGCAACAGTGCAGGCACTTTGGAAAACAGTATGGAGGTTCCTCAAAAAGTTAAAAGTAGAACTACCCCATGACCCTATAATTGCACTACTAGGTATTACCCAAAAGATACAAAAATACTGATTTGAAGGGGCACATGCACCTCAATGTTTATAGCAGCATTATCAACAATAACCAAATTATGGAAAGAGACCAAATGTTCACCAACTGTTGAATGAATAAAGAAGCAGTGGTGTGTGGTATTATGGAGGGCACGTATTACATGGAGCACTGGGTGTGGTGCATAAACAATGAATTCTGGAACACTGAAAAGAAATTTAAAAAATTAATAAAAATTTAAAATAAATCTTTTAAAAAAATGAATAAAAATAAATAAAAAAAAGAAGAGGTGGTGTGTGTGTGTGTGTGTGTGTGTGTGTGTGTGTGTGTGTGTGTGCGTGCGCACATATATAATGGAATATTTCTCAGCCATCCAAAAGAATGAAATCTTGACATTTGCAATATTATAAGATACTCTTAACTAGAAAGACAAACTGAGGGTTGATGGAGGGGAGGTGGGAGACATTAAATAGGTGATGGGTATTAAGTAGTGCACTTGTGTTGAACATTGGGTGTTGTATGGAAGTGATGAATGACTAGATGCTTTACCCAAAATTGACATTACACTTGGTTAACCAGGTGGAATTTATATTAAAACTTGGAGAAAAAGAAAAAAATTGGACAAAATAATGAAAGTAAAAACCTAAACATAAAACTGACAATTAAGATTCTGTTATCCATCTTCTACTAATTATAACTAATTTCCAAATTATGGTAAATGAAGACATTTCCAGATAAATTAAAATAGAATTCATTGCCTGGAGACATATCTTACAAGAAATGCTAAAGGAAATTCTTCAAGGCGAAAGCAAGTGACATCTGTATGAAATATAAAACAATGGGTTCTATTAAAAATAATTATATAGATAATTACAAAGTACTGTATAATTACATTTCTTCTCTTTTCTCTTGACTAATTTAAAAAGCAGTTGTCTAAAACAATAGTATGTAATTATACTACTGGACCTATAACATATTAAAATGCAATATATTTGAGAATAATAGCACAGAAAAGGTGGGTAAAAAGCTGTATTGGCATAAACAAGTGACACCAATTAGCTTCAAATCCACAAGAAAAGAAAAGAATAATGGTAAATAAAAATGTTATTATAAAACAAATCTGTAAGTATGTATTTACTTTTCTCCCAGCTTCTTTAAAATGCATCATATAATAAAACGTAATAATTATTGGTGGATTATCGGATTTAAAGCAAATATAGACATAAATATGCATACAAATAAGAACATAAAGAGTGGAGGAGGGAAAGAGCAATAGAGAACAGTTTCCACATCTCATTGGAATAAAGTCCAAAAGCTGGAGTCCAATATTTAAGATTTATGTTGTAAGCTCAAGTGCAATGACTAAGAAAATAACTCAAAAGATAACTTTAAATCATTAATTAAATTAAAATTTTACACAATATTCATTTAATGTAAAAGGAATCAGGAAATAAAGAATTAAAAGATAATAAATATGTAGAAGACAAGAAGCTAATTGAAAGATACAAGTCAAACCATATCAGCAACAACATATGAATAAAGTAACATCCCAAAGGCAAAAGTTGTCAGGCTGGATAAAATAATAAGATTCAGATATAAGCTTTCCACAGGTGACATATTTGAGATTTAGATATACAAAGATTGACAGTTAAAGGGCAAGGGCAAAGAGGAAATGCCATTCAAATCACATAAAACAAACTGAAGAGACTTACCCTAATACCAAACAACAGTTTTTTAAAGAATAAATGCTATTAAAGGGACATTTCCTAATAATAAAAGATCAATCTATACTTGTATCTACCCAGTTGTGAAGCAGAAAACCTAGGAATACCATTCCCTTCTTTTTTCCACTGATTGAACTCACCCTCTCAAAAGTTAAGAACAATGATTATCATTCCAAATACCCTCCTGATCTTTTCCAGTTTTCTTTACCCCACCCATGTTGCCTTCCATGACAAACTTTTTGAATCTTGATTGCCTAAAGAGGTAGCATATAGTTTCTTTTGGTTTTAATTTGCATCTCCCTCATAGCTAAGGCAATAGACTGAATGTTTATGCTGCTTACCTCCATACTCATATGTTGAAATTTAAACCCCATTGTGATGGTATTTGGAGATGGGGCCTTTGGAAGATGAGTACCCTAATCAGAGACCCAGAGATATCTCTTACCCCCTTTTGTGTATAAGCTACCTAGTCTATGGTATTTTTTTATAGTCGCCTGGATGGTCCAAGGTTATTAATTCAAATTTGTTTAACATGTTTGTGAAGTGTCTGATCAAGCCTTTGCTCCTGCCTCCTTTTTGGTGTTTATATAGTTTTTTGTTTCTTCTTTTTTATTTGTCTTATAGTGGTTGATTTGTTATATTCTGGGTTCAACTCCATTTCTACATATATATGCAACATACATGTTTTGTGAATGTTTGTTGTCCCTTTGGGGCTTAACTTCTAAATTTGTTTTTTTTTACAGTGTTGTTTTATTTAAAAAAGTATTTGATTTACATAAAGCCTAACTGATCATTTAAAAATTGTTTTTGAGAAATATTCTGCTGTCTATAGACCAAAGGAATAGTCTCTTATGTTTTCTTCAAGAAGTTTCAGAGTTCTACATATCACATTTATGCATTTATTACAACTCATATTAATCTTATATATGATATAAGGTAAGGCTCAAGTTTCATTTTTTCATTATGGATTTTCAGTTGCTTTTAGTGCAATTTATTAAAAATGTATTCTTTTCTATCTTGAATTGCTTTAATAGCTCTATAAAAAACAAATTGGCTGTATTATAGATATATTTGTTGTCTTTTTTTTTCCATTGGTTTATTCATCTTTTCTAATACCAATACCATACTTTCTTAATCAATATATCTTTATAGTAAGTCTTGAAATCAGGTACTGGATGTCTTCCAAGTTTTTTTTTTTAATTTTTTTTATTTTTAAAAGTTATTTTCACTAAGTTTGTTCTTTCACATTTTTCAAATAAAATAAAAAGGTTATCAGTTTCTAAAGAAAAATTATAAAAACCATTTGAATTTTCTGTTGATTAAATTGAATCTATAGGGTAATGCAGGTAAATGACATTTAAAAAATATTGAATCTTCCAATTTTAGAAAAGCTCTTTATTTATATGTCATCTTTCAGAAATATTTTTATACTTTTTAGTGCAGAAGTCTTGCCAATTTATACCTTGTTACATATATAACAGTTTTGTCTTTTCCAGAATGTTGTGTAGATGGAATCATACAGTATTCAGCCTTTTCTGACTGGCTTCTTTTACTTAGTAATATACATTTAAAGTTCCTCCATTTCTTTTTATGGCTTCTTTTGGTTTTAATTTGCATCTCCCTCATAGCTAATGCAATAGACTGAATGGTTTTTTTTGTTTATTTTGTTTTGTTTTTGTTTTTTTTTGTTTTGTTTTGTTTTATCATTTATTTTTAGCCCTGGATAATATTCCATTCTCTGGATGTACCATCATTTATTTATACATTTACCCTTTGAAGGACATATTGGATTCTTCTGAGTTTTCATATATTATAAAGCTGTTACAAACATCTCTTCTTAGGTTTTTGTGTGGACACAAGTTTTCAACTTTTTTGAGTAAAAACAAGGTGAGTGATTGCTGGATCACATGGTAAGAGAATGCTTAGTTTTATAAGACATCATAGAAACATCTACCAAAATGTCTATTTTTCATTCCCAACATTAATGGATGAGAATTCCAGTTGCTCTAAATTCTCACCAACATTTGGTGTTGCCAATGTTCTGGATTTCAGCTCTTCCGATAAGTATGTCGTGGCCTCTCACTGTTTTAATTTGCATTTCCCTGATGACATATAATGTGAAATGTATTTTCATATGCTTATTTAGCATCTATGTATCATCTATGGTGAGGTGTCCGTTAAAGCCTTTGGCCTGTTTTTTGAATTGGAGTGATAGTTTTCTTATTGTTGTATTTTAAGAGTTCTTTGTAAATTCTGGTTATCAGTGTGTTAGTAGATATATATTTTGCAAATATTTTCTGCCAGTCTGTGGATTTTCTTCTTATTCTCTTGACAGTGTCTTTCACAGAGCCAAAGTTTTTACTTTTAATTTGGTACAGTTTATCAATTATCTCTTTCAGGGATCACATCCTTGGTGTTGTGTATTAAAAGGCGATGTCATGCCCAAGGTTATGCAGGTTTTCTTCAATGTTACCTTCTAGGATTATATGTTATGGATTGACCACTTACATTTAGTCTATGATCTATATTGAGTCTGTAATGTATATTGAGTCTATGATCTGTATTGAGTTAATTTTCGTGAAGTGTGTTTAGGTCTGTGTTTAGATTCATTATTTTGCCTGTGGATGTCCAGTTATGCCAGCACCATTCATTTAAATAAAGCTATCTTTGTTCCATTGTTTTGCCTTTGATCCTTTATCAAAGATCAATTAACTATATTTGTGTGGGTCTCTTCTGGGTTTTCTATTCTGTTCCCTTGATCTATCTGTATAGTCTTTCATCAAAACCACACAGTCTTAATTTACTATAACTTTAGAGCAAGGTATAAAGTCAGGTAGTGTCAGTTTTCCAATTTTGTTCTTCTTCAATATTGTGTTGATTATTCTGGGCCTTTTGCTTCCCCATAATAACTTTACAATCAGTTTGCCTATATTCACACATATACATGCATACACACAATTTTGGGGGAATCTGGATTGGGATCATATTGTATCTTTAGATCAATAACTGATACATTGACAATATTGGGTATTCCTATCCAGCAATGTAGAATATCACCTCATTTATTTAGATCTTCTTTGATTTCCTTCACCGGGGTTTATTATTTTCCTCATATAGATCTTGTACATGTTTTGTTACATTTGTACCTGCATATTTACATTTTTGGATGTTTTATAAATGGTTTTATGGTTTTAACTTCAAATTTTATTTGTTCACTGCTAATGTATAGGAAACTAATTAAATTTATGGATTGACCTTGTGTTCTACAGTCTTATGTATATATTTTATTTCCTTTTCTTATTTTATTTAATTAGCTAGAACTTTTAGTATGATTTTGAAAATAAGGGGTAAAAGTGGACATCCTTGAATTGTACGTTCCTTGAAAAAGCAATAATTTTGTAGTTTAGTTTCTCATGTTTGGGTTAGTGATCTAATAAGATCTCTAACTTTTATTGTTATATGTAGCACAAAAATTTAATCATTGTGATAAAAGTCTGCATTATATACTGTGATTGATACCACATTTGGTACTTCTTTTTAAGATATAAACAATTATTTTTACAATGTTTAATAACACTTTCCAATTTCTTAAGTATTTAAAGACTATAAATAACAGTTATATTTATCAATTATAATTTGATTTAGTTTATCAGGTCATTACATATTCTTGGGAATTGTGTAAATATGAAACTCTGCCATCAAAGTTTTAAATGTTTGTTCAAGAATATTGCTCCTTTTGCATTATAACATAAATGTTAAAATTCACTGATAGTAATTCTTAACAAATATGAAAAAAATATGGCTAAGTCTTTGATAACCAAATTTTCTTTGCTCATTTTTTGCAGACACAAATATTTTCTAATCATCCTTGCAATTAGATGTGGCCATATCAATGTGTTCTAATCAAAGGAATTTAAACAAGTTATATTTTGTATTTCTAAGTTAAGACAAGTATTGGTGAGGATGTGGAAAAAGTGAACCCTTTGTGCACTATTGATGGGGATATAAGTTGGCATCGCCACTATGGAATACAGTATGGAGGTTCCTCAAAAACTAAAAATAAGAATACCATACAATCCAATAATTCCAGTTCTAGGTATTCACTCTATGAAAACAAAACCACTATTTTGAAAAGATATACACACTCTATGTTTATTGCAGTATGATTTACAAAAGCCAAGTTATGGAATAGACTCAAGTGTCCATCCATAGATGAATGGATAAAGAACATGTGGCATGCAAATATATATATATATATATATATATATATGTATATACATATATATATATGAAATAGAATATTACTCAGCTATATAAAAGAGTCAATCTTTCCATTTACAACATGGATGGACCCACAGGATATCATTTTGAATGAAACAAGTCAAATAGAAAACAAATACCATACAATTCACTTTTATGTGGAATCTAAAAGCCAAAACATACAAACAAATAAAACAGAAATAGACTCATAAATACAGAGAACAAACCTGTGATTGCCAGAGGGGAGGAGAATAGGGGATGGATAATTAAGGCAAAGGAGATAAGAGGTTCAAACTTCCAGTTATAAAATAAATATGTCACAGGGATGAAAATACAACATCAGGAGTATAGTCAATGATACTGTAATAACATTGTATAGTGATGAATGGTAACTATACTTATTGTGGTGAGAATTTTGCAATGTCATTTGCATAGTCAGGTATATAACTGTGTTGTATACCTGAAACTGATATAATATTGTATATCAGCTACACTTCAAAAAAAAAAAAACAAAAAGACTTGCAGATTTTACTGCCATAACATTTGTCACTTTCTATTGTAATTGTTCACTTTCCTGTCTACCTTATATAAACTATGTTTTAAGAAATAGGATTGTCTTATTTCTCATACCATATGTTTCTAGTACAAGATAAGTATATGTTCAGTAAGTATGCAATTTCAATTCAATTGACTCTACTACTAATAAAACTTCCTCACATAAAGGAGAGGTGAGCATTAATGTGGGCTCTTTCTCATGCATGACATTCAAATGTTTGTATTTCTTTCCTTTTTGGCTCATTACCAAAATGTGTTTTATAAAAACATCTCAAAAATGTGATACATAAAACATATCCCATGGTCCTATGGAATCCACCTACTACAAAAAATAATTTATAAATAAATCTGCAGGTATAGAAATAGATGTCTTTTTCCCCAATATACATTTGAAAGTAAGTCTTTGAAATTAAATTTGTCAGCAAATGAAATGTTTGGTTACTACCAGGTATTACACTTACTCACAGTAACTCACTGATATTGCATAACTTTAGATAAATGACTTTACCTGAGGGGAAACCCAGTGTTAATTCACCTTATCAGAACACAGTATTTCCTCAACTTTGTTTCAAAATAAAAAGCAGGAAAGGAAGAAATTTTTTAAGAAGTTTATTTTTTCTTGTAAAAAATTATCAAAATTGTCATTATGATCTCTGTGTAATATCAATCTTTACAGCAAGAATTAAAGTTTTGTATTGTTATTTCCAGCCCCACGTGGCATAGAATGTTTTGTCTTATACACAAAAGTCTCTCCAACCCACCCTTAGATAGGCAAGCTCAGAAGGGATCCTTAGTGAGCAGAAAATTCTGATTATTTGTCATGATTCCTTTCACTGATATGATATAGGCATACATGCACACAGCCATGTTCTGGTATAGTGCATCCATACTGAACTGTAATTTATTCACAGTGGTCAATTCTGGATGTACTCTGGATTCACTTCAGTTACAATTTTGTTATATACCACCAGGGAGTCCTAAATTTTATGGAATTTTTATGTTTAACAGAATGATGTTGTCTTCATGTGTCTCTCAAATGACAGCTACCACTTACTGAGTTATGCTAAGCATGGTGCTAATTACTTTGACTTTATTATCTCAATCTTCATAATAATTCTATCAGTTGCATAATATCTCTATTTCACAGATGATATAACTCAGGCTTACACATTGGGCTACTCTGTACAAGATTATGAGAAAACTCCATAGAGGAGATATAATTTAAACCATATCAGTCTGCATTAAAAGCCCCCAAATATGGGACACCTGGGTAGCTCAGTGGGTTAAACCTCTGCCTTCGGCTCAGGTCATGGTCTCAGGGTCCTGGGATCAAGCCCCACATCGGGCTCTCTGCTCAGCAGGGAGTCTGCTCCCCCACCCCTCCTTCTGCTTCTCTGCCTACTTGTGATCTCTGTCTGTCAAATAAATAAATAAATAATCTTTTAAAAAACACAAATATTTCTTTAAAATTGAGATTACAATTAAAATTATTATTGATAATTTTAATTATTAATTAATTATTAATAATTATAATTAAAATACAGAGTAGGTGATTTATATTTTCTTATGTTATATGTTTTTTAAGAAACATTTTCAGCTATATTCTATAAGTATTAAATATTAATATTTAAATCTTAATCACTTTGGGGCGCCTGGGTGGCTCAGTGGGTTAAAGCCTCTGCCTTCGGCTCAGGTCATGATCCCAGGGTCCTGGGATCGAGCCCCACATTGGGCTCTCGGCTCAGCAGGGAGCCTGTTTCCTCCTCTCTCTCTCTCTACCTGCCTCTCTGCCTACTTGTGATGTCTGTCTGTCAAATAAATAAATAAAATCTTTAAAAAAAAAATCTTAATCACTTTAAGTCAAAATCAGTTCATAGATTAAAATACCAAGCAATTAAATATTTATCAGGAAAAACAGATCCTCTTCCATTCTACATTCATGTCCGTTTTACTTACTTCTTTGAGATCACATGGTAAAATACCCTCACTTTCAACACATTGTCAGATTTCCACCTTCATTGCAAGTGAACTAGTTCTCAGAACAACTGTTAACCTTTTAAGCTACTCCTGCTATTGAAACTATTAATGTATATTAAAAGTATATATTTAGGGGCGCCTGGGTGGCTCAGTGGGTTAAGGCCTCTGCCTTCGGCTTGGGTCATGATCCCGGGGTCCTGGGATCAAGCCCCGCATTGGGCTCTCTGCTCATCAGGAAGCCTGCTTCCCCCTCTCTCTCTGCCTGCCTCTCTGCCTACTTGTGATTTCTGACTGTCAAATAAATAAATAAAATCTTAAAAAAAAAAAAGTATATATTTAAGTGTAAAAACTTCAAACAAAGCCGTTGAATTTATAAATCCAAATTAATTTATGCTTATAGTTAAAGTACTTAGAACAATGCATAGCACATACTAAGTGTCACACATATGTGGACAGTTACCTGCATGAACATCATTATATGTCTATTTACATGTGTTAATAGTATTATAACATTGATCGGTTAAAACACTGACTGTTGTTAAAAGCAGTGTGCATGCATGTATGTGTGTGAGAGAGAGAAGGAAAGAGAGGGACAGAGGGAAAGAGAGGGACTCATCCTTGCATGTTCTACTCAGCAATAGAGATGCTGAATAAATGGTTGAAAAAAGAATAATACATAAGTGGGAGAAGTAATTAAACTTTTAACTTCCTTGTGATTTCTAGCATTCATCACTTATGCAAAAGGGGTGGGTTTCAAGACCAAATTTTTAGACAATTCTATAATGGAGGACACTGGGTATCTGGGTGGGTCTGTCTCAAGACTCAGGGCAAAGATTTAAAATTATGGTTGTAGGAATAAAGAAACAAGTAGATCACATATGTGGTTTCTGAGAAAGTAAAAGACCTAAGAACAGTGACTAATTTTGTCATTTTTAATCTACAGAAAACTTTGAATTCTTCCACCAGGCTTATTTTGCTCTTAGTATTCGTCACACAGTAGGAATAAATGTGCAACATACTTACAGAGAATGGACACAGAGTATGTGTGACTTTCCTCATTGAGGCTGGTTGCTGCAGCCAATGTAATTTCTAATAATCATCATTTTCTTTTTCAGAAATTGGATTTAGGGGCACCTGGGTGGCTCAGTGGTTTAAGCCGCTGCCTTTGGCTCAGGTCACGATCTCAGGGTCCTGGGATCGAGCCCCGCATCAGGCTTTCTGCTCAGCGGGGAGCCTGCTTCCCCCTCTCTCTGCCTGCCTCTCTGCCTACTTGTGATCTCTCTCTCTCTCTCTCTTTAAAAAAAAAAAAAAAAAAAAAAGAAATTGGATTTATCATACAACCCTGACCTGTAAAGTATATAAGGTATTTTTGTGATTTGTGATATTTTTGTGAAGGCATTTGATTTAAAAACAGTCATTACTAAAAAGAAAAATAATTAGCTAATGTCATAAAACTAGCTTATTGTTGTTTGCAATATTAGTGTTGTCATATTAGTATATTCCCAGGTATCAAGAAAACAATCAGTTTAAACAAAAATAGATTAACAATGACTGAAATAATTCCCATGAAGGAAACATGGCTGGAATTGTACATTGCTGGACACTTATTTCAGTCATCATGGTAACCACATGGGATAAGTTTATTTTCAAATAATGGATCCATACTGCTGCCAACACTATTCCAATGATTTATTCTAGAATTCAAGTCTATGAAGCATCATGCTTCGCTCCCAGGAGAGGATAATTGTTCCTGTGTCCTAAGGCTTTGACTCTGTCTTACTTAACATTAGTCAATAAAATAACAACTGTGTTAAGAGGGAACTCTGCCTCCTTGTTCCTTAGTCAATGTAGTAATTGCCCAGATAAATCTATTCCTCTCTAAAGCAATTTTTACTTATGTGATACGTTCAGTGGCCTCTTTAGAGACAGAATCAACAATGAGAATTTGAAAATATTTCACAAGTATAAAATGGGTCACATGGTTAACATGGTCTTTAATTCAGAGGATTGTTTTTCTTGTTTGTTCACACAAACACACACACAATAAATTTTATATTTTATTTGATGTACACACACAAAAAGAGTAAATTAGACTAAGGCCATATATTTAAAAGATCTAAATAGTAACTTTTTCTAGTTGGTTGACCAATACATATTTAAAATTTTACTAGTTGTTTATCTTTTTCTTTCCTTATTTTATTTTTTTTTCTCCCTGCTTATCTCTCACTCAGTTTTCTAGATATATTTACAAAAAGAAAAATGCATAAATGGCCACAAAAATTTTGTTAATTCTTTCCTGGGCTGGTATTCTAATACTTTTCATTGATGTAGAAAAATATATTTGATCACAGAATAACTGACCCTACCCTGCTAAATAAAATATTTTAGATTCAAATTTTTCTTTATCTTTCTGAAAACAGAAGTTTTTAGAAAATGTGATCAGTTAAAATTACAAACGATTATCCATTTAAATATAGGCATTTATGTATATGGAGAGATTTTTAAATTTACTGATCTATATCTATCTATCTATCTATCTATATACTTTTTTATTATAAAAAAGTTTAAAAATGTTATTAAACACTTCACATACTCTCTCTTCTATTAATCTATTTAACCTACCTCTTTTTAAAATAAGATTTACTTATTTATTTTAGAGAAATTGGTGGGGGAGAGAGCATGCAGGTGGGGGGAGAGGCAGAGTGAGAGACTCTCAACAGCCTCCCCACTGAGCAGGTAACCCAATGCAAGCTTCATCTCATGACCCCAAGATAGCTTCATCTCATGACCCCAAGATCATAACCAGAGTCGAAACCAAGAGTTGGACACTTAACCAACTGAGCCACCCGAGTGCTCCTATTTTACCTACCTTTTGGTTTGCAATCTTACACACAGTCTTCCTTCTCTTTATATCCTTTTATTGTTTCTGCATGATTTTACTTACTAGAAATGTAACTACCAATGATTGTTATATAAATTAAAATAAGTTTAACTTTGGTAGACATTTCAGTGAACTTTATAAACCCTAATTAGATTATGCTAAAAAGTACTAACAGCAATTACACACATGTTAACTATATGCACAAACATAATTGTGTATATGTTAATAGTATTATAACACTGACAATCATATATCATTCTATGAATGGCATTGTTAATAGACACTCTGCATATATGGAAGTACTTAGTCATCACAGGACCCTTCTGAGTATACAAAGATGGAAAGTGAACCACAGAGAGGTTAAATAAACCGTAAGAAACTCTTAATCTCACAAAACAAACTGAGGGTTGCTGAGGGGAGGGGGTAGGGAGAGGGTGGGGGGTTATGGACATTGGGGAGGGTATGTGCTATGGTGAGTTCTGTGAAATGTCTAAGCCTGAAGATTCACAGACCTGTACCCCTAGGGCTAATAATATATTATATGTTAATAAAAAATTAAAAATTAAAAAAAAAAAAAAGATGACCAAGGTAATACAGAGGGTAGATAGTAAGTCAGAACTCAGCTCCAGGCAACTTGACTCCAAAGACCATTGAAGAAATAAGACAAAAGGAACATTTTCGGAGAGGAAGTATTTGTGTGATTTATTTGGTTTCTTCTTTATATTTTACATGTTTATATATGTTGTTCAAGAAGACTAATCATAGCACTTAAATGCTTGAAGGAATTTTAATTTAAACATAGGTATCCGTTCATTATATTGAAATTTATCCCATACAATTCAATTGACCCTTTTAAGCTGTGCAGTTCAATGTATTTTAGTATATTCACAAGTTGTGTGACTATCACTATAATTTAATTTTGAAATATTTTTATCACACAAAAAAGAAACTGCAGAGCCATTAGTAGTCACTATCACTCCTGTTAACCACCTCCTCTCACTCTAGTCCCAAGTTCCACAAGTTGTTCCCTGTAAATCTGCCCATTTGAGACATTTCACAAAAAGGGATTCATATGAAATTTAATCTCTTAGGTATGTTTCCTTCCAAGTTATCTGTTTCTGTGCTTTACTATTTTTTATCTCTGGATACTGCTCCATTGCATTGATACACAATATTTTGTTTATCCACTTATCACTTAGTGTGATTTGAGTTGTTTCTGCTTTTTGGCTATCATAAATAATGCTGTCATAAACATTTGTGTACAAGTTTTTACATGCATTCATGTTTGCAGTTATCTTGGACAATTACCTAGGAGTGAAATTGCTGGGTTACATGGTAAGTCTTCAGCTTCTTGAGGAACTGTCCATCTGCCTTCTAAAGTGGGTGTACCATTTTATATTTTCACCAGCAAGATGTAAGATTCCGATTTTTTCACGTGCTCATCAATGCTTGTTTTGTTTGTTTTCAAAGTACAGCCACCTCATATGTGGGAAGTGATATCGTACTGGAATTTTGATCTGAATATTTCTAAAGCCAAATAATGTTGAAATTGCTTCATTTATTTATTGGTCATACCATTATACCATATTCATTGGAAAAATGTCTACTCAATTTTGGTCATTTTTACTTGAATGCTTTTTTATTGTTAAGTTGTAAGAATTTTATTGTTTTTGTTTGTTTGTTTTTGTAAAATCCGAATAGCAGACCCTATCTAGCAGAAATTTTCTCCTATTATTTGGATTGTATTTTCACTTTTCTGATGGGGTCTTTTAAGCATAACATTTTTAATTTTTAATTAAGTCCAACCGATTTTGTACATTAGTATTATATTCTATAATAAGTATGGCAAGTTTGTTTATTACTTCTAATCATTTTTGTGGAATCCTTATAATTTTTCAAGATACAAAATCAAATCACCTGCAGATATTACATTCTCTCCTTGGTGACGTTTATTTATTTTTCTCTTGCCTAACATCCATGGTAAGAAACACCAAAATGATGCTGAATAGAGTGGCATGAGCCACTTGTGTCCCTGATGTTAGGGAGAAAGTTTTCAGTCTTTCACCATTGAATATGATGTTAGGTGTGGGGATTTTATATATGCCCTTTATCAGATTAATAAAATCCCATTTTATTCCTAGTTTGTTGAGTATTTTTATCAAGAAAATGTATTGGGTTTCACTAAATGTGATTTCTATTTCTATTGAAACAGTAACATGGTTTCTTCCTTTTATTGTTGTGATTATATATATATATATGTATGTATGTATTTTGAAACCCTTTTGCATTCTGGGACTAAATCCCATGTGTTTTTGTTGTATAAATTTTTCTTATATCTTGCTGGAATTGGTTTACTAATATTTTGTGGAGGATTTTTACATCTCTAGTCTTCAGTGAAGTGGGTTTGAGGATTTCAGGTCTGATCAAGGAAAATCAAGGAAATCAAGGAAAATGGGGCTGCAAGGTAGCAGTGGCACATGAGTTTCACTTGGGGAGCACTTCAACAAGTTTGTCTGTGAAGACAAATCCCTCAGAGCAGAAGACCTTCCAAAGATAGTGACACAGTGTCACCACCCAGAAGAAGAGGACAGGGTACCCTGGGACACAGGTGAATTAGAGAGGGGCTCTACTGGTCCATGGGTTGTAGCTCAGGAGCGTGATGAGAACTTTCAAGTCAGAAAACTCTTCAGGGCAACAGTGGCTTGGGGTTTTTTGTAGTCCCACAGTTTTATCTACAGATAGACTTGGGGTACAGTTTTGTGGAACATGCAAAGTTAGGCAGGATCTCTCTAAATGCCTATAAAACTGCCTGTCTGGGGAGTACCTGGCTGGCTCAGTTGGTGGAGCATGGGCCTCTTGATCTTGGGGCTGTGAGTTAAATGCCGCCTGGGGTGTAGAGATTACCTAAAAAAAATAAAATGTTTAAAAAACAAAAAGAAAAACAAATTGCTTACTTGGGCTATACTTAAAGTAGTTAGACCTATAAATATTTGAGTTTGTTGCCAACAGGCTTTTGAGCTAGCAATCCTAGCTTGCTGTGAAGAAGTAAACACCATAGGGCTAACACACAGGAAACAACTTTGGCTTATTTATATAACAATAAAGAATATCAATCTGTAAGTTTCTTTTCTTTTGATGTATTTTTCTGTTTGAGGTATCAGGGTAATATTGGCCTGAGGGAGTTAGTAAGTATTCCTGCCTTTTTCTTCATTTGGAATAGTTTGAGAAAGTTTGGTAGAAATCACTAAGTGAATCTGTCTGTTTGGGGGCTTTTCTTTGTGGGAAGTCTTTTATTAATTTAATATCTTTATTTTGCAAAGTCTTTCCAGATTTTCTATTTCTTTTTGGGTACACTTTAATATCTGTGTCTTTCCAAGAATGTGTTTCATCTAGGTTATTTAATTTGCTGACATATACTTGTTCATAGTTTGTCTTTATAATCATTTTTATTTCTCTAAGGTCAGTAACAATGTCCTATTTTCATTTATGATTTTGTAATTTTGAATCTTCTCTTTTTTCCTTGGTCAATTTACCTGGACATTTTTATTGATTTTTTTGATATTTTTGACAGTTTATTGATATTTTCAAGAACCAACTTTGGTTTTGTTAATTTTTTTCTATTATTTTTCTCTTTTCTCTTCCATTTATTTTCTGTTCAATCTTTATTATCTCCTTTCTGTTTGCACTGGATCTTGTTTGCTCATCTTTGTCCAATTTATTAAGGTGGAAGTTGAGGTTACTGATTTGAACTATTTCTTCTTTTTTAATAATGCTTTATATAGCTATAAATTCCCAGGTAAATACTACTTTTGCCATATCTCATTAGTTTTTGTATGTTGTATTTTTATTTTTATTCACCTCAAAGTATTTTCTAATATTTCTTGTGATTTTTTTTCTTTGAGTCATCGTTAATTGGGAGTTTATTGTTTACTTTTCACACATTTGTTAATTTCTTAATGTTCCTTCTGTTACTTTCTGATTTAATTTCTTGGTTATTGGAGAACATATTTTGTATAATTTCAATCTTCTAAAATATATCCAAGTTTTTTATTATAATAATAATAATCAATAATAGCTTTTTGTAAAATAATTGTCTAAATTATGGTCTATCTTAGAAAACATTACATGTGCACTAGAGAAGAATGTGTCTTCTGCTATAATTTTATGGAGTGTGTTCCTGCCATTATGCTATTACTGTCATACAAAATACATCTTAAACATTATCAGTATATCAACAACATTTTAAAGTAGTTGTTTATCCAGTTGTTTTTAAAATTGATAGAAAAAAAGTGTTGCACCAAAAATATATTTATACTATCCTTTATAATACCTATGCTGTTTGCTTTACTGTTGCTTTTTATTTCTCTGCATGGATTTGAGTTACTTTCTGGTTTCCTTTCATCTCAGTCAGAAGTAGTTTCTTTTTATTTTATTTTTTAAAGATTTATTTTTTTATTAGAAAGAGAGAGAGTGTGTGAGTGGGGAGAGGGGGAGGGGGAAAAGAAGACTCCTCCTTCCCCCCACCCCCCGTTGAGTGGAGCCCAAAAGGGGGCTCCATCCCAGGACCCTGATATCATGGCCTGAGCCAAAATCAAGAGTCAGATACCTAATTAACTGAGGCAGCCCAGGGCCCCAGAAGGACTTCCTTGAGTACTGCTTACACAGCAGGTCTACTAACAATGAATTCTCTCTACTTTTGTTTATCTGAAAAAGTCTAAATTTCTCCTTTAGTTTTGAAGGACCACTTAGCAGGATACTGAGTTTGGGATACCATTCTTTTTCTTTTGACACAAAAAATGTCATCTCACTATCTTTTGGCCTCTACAGTTTCTGACGGAAAGTCAGCTCACTGGGGTTCTTTTTGTAAGTTATAAGTCATTTTACTCTTGCTGTTTTCTCTGTATATATATATTTTTGGTCTTGGTCTTTAAATATTTGAATATGATGTACATAGCAGGATCAATTTGTGTTTATTTACTTGTATCTCATTAACCTTCTTGAATAGGTAGATTTAATAATTTTCATCAAATTGAGAAAGTTTTCCATCACAATTTTTCAAGTATCTTTTCTGCCTTTTTCTCTTCTCTTTCTGAGCCTCCCAATACACACATATGTAGATGCACTTGAGGGTGGCCCACAATTTTCCGAGGTTCTGTTCATTTTTCTTCGTTTCCTTTCTTTGTAACCCTCAGCCTAGATAATCTGCATATGACTTATATTCATGTTTGCTAATTCTTTCTTATTGAATTCAAATGGTTATTGAGCCCTTCTAGTGATTAGTGTGTTTTTTGTTTGTTTTTGGATTTGTGATTTCTTAAAAAAATTCAGTTATTCAGTTATTGTACTTTTCAACTTACAAAGTTTTGTTTTTTTCAAGTAATTTTATCTTTTTATAGGTATTCTCTATGTGATGAGACATTACTGTCGTACTTCTCTTTAATTCTTCAGACATAGGGTTTCCTTTCCTTGAACATCTTTATAATATTAACTTATGCTCTTTGTCTTCTAAGTCTTAAATCAGGGTTTTCTTAGCAATATTTTCTGTTGTATCATTTATTCTACTTTATACTTGCATACCTTCTACTTCTTTTCATACTTGTAATGTATTGTTAAAAACTAGGCATTGTAGATTTTAGATAATATATTGTAACAATCCTGGTATCATTCTTTTATCTCCAAAGGCTATTTTTTGCTTTTGTTGCTGAGTATCCATTTAACAACTTTAATGGAATAATTTATGGATTTTGTATTTCCTGTACTGTGTGGTCACTGAATTTTTGGTTACTTTGTATTGTTTTTTTTTTTTTTTCAGCCTGCCTTTCTTGGGTTAACATCTGCCATTATCGTTTAGTAGTCAACCAATGACTGGTCACATTTCCTTAAATGTCTTGACTGTGTGTCTTCTGTCCTTTGACAAGAGGATCTATGTGAGAAGACACAACATTCAAACTGCAGTTTGCAAAACATCCTTAGATTTCATTTCCTACTTTTGCAGCCAGAGGTCAGTGGCTGGTGCTTTTTCTTTTTCTAGGTATTCTCTAGACATTTTTTCAGTCTGGTACATACCTTCAAACTTTTAGATCAATAGGAATATGGTGGGGCTTTTCAGAATTACTAATGGCCCTGAAATTTGACTGTTTTGTGTCTTCAGAATAGATAAATGATGAATCTGAGATGAAAAGTTTATTTAAATAATCATTGGCATGGGGGAGAGAAACAGAAGCTTAATATTGAAATAGAAATCTAAACATTCTTTCCTTTAAGTGTAAAAATGCTTCATGGTATAATAAAAAAAAATTGTTAATTGTTACCTTAAAGATATTTACCTGATAGATTTGCTAAAATTTAGTGGAAATATGAGATGCTATACTTTTTTTTTTGACAGGAAAAATGTTTTCCATTAAATGGACATAAAAAAGATTAGAGTTTATATTTGAAATGCTGATATGTTGGAGTCAGGTAAATTATTTTTCATTAACTTACCTGCTAAAAAGATGTAAAATTTAAACCTATTGATTATAATGTATTACTACAGAGGGAATTTATCAGTACAACTTAAACATTACCTTTGAGACTCAAATTATTATTTATAATACTTGGCCATTATTTTTAATAATGACAGAATTTTTTGTCAGTAAGATAAGTAAGATAAGTGGAAATATAACCTAACCTTAAGCCCTGAAAATTGTTAAACAAGCTGTTAAAAATTGTTTCTAAGAAAATATTTATCTCAAGCTATTTTAAACAAATTCAAAATATTCTTTAGAATTTCATTCTAGATAGGTTATGGATTTTCATACTTATTAGAGACCATTACCAAAGGGAATTACAAAACTGTTAATTGCCCTTTACAGAGGCAAAAGAATAATATGCTCAAGGTAGTTAAATAACCTTTTGTTGATGATCCATGACAGGTAAAATAGACCTCGTACCATGAGAAAGTTTTATTTTGAGGACAAGAACAAACTATCCAAAAATAAAAAGGTACATTTTAAAAGTATTAAAATAAGCAATATATCTTACGTTATTGTCTTTAATCCAGCAATATGATTTTAGAATACTGAACGTGAGCAATAAAAGATGCATGCACACACAAATCTGTGTACACATATACTTGCACATACAAAGTCAATCATTTTGGTGAGATGCATTTATTAGAACCAATATATCACAAGTGGGCAGTTTCAACAAACTATTTGGTTCTTATAAACAATCTACATTAACAACATTTCTGAAAAACATAAAAAAAAACAAATTGAGAATGCTTTCATGGTCTAATAAGCAACTGTTTTCTCATGATTAGTATTTTTGTAGATCTTAGAAGTATGAAATATTTCAGTTAATACTTTATAAATGAAAAACAAAAACATTAACATAATTGAAGAGATGTAAAATGGTGATATGTTCTAAAATTTGCATATACTTTGAATTCTCCATGCATTTGGAACAAGATTATTTGACTACATATAACATTCTATAAAATTCAATTTTAATGTAATGTATTTTATTTCTAATTTATTCAGTAAAATGAATAGATTATACCCTGTTTAGAAATGATATTCTTAAGAATTAAAAAAAATAAGTATGCACTTATGACAGCTGGCAGAATTATAAACAATATGTATAACAATGAAATCCAATGCACATGAGACATGAAGTCCAAATCTAATTAAGTAAATTCTATAAAATGAAATTAATTGTGTTTACCACCAAAACACCATCTGTTTCTAATAACTGAAAATTGTGAAGAAAATGGAAGAGCTGTATTAAGCTGAAAAATATTTCTGATTTTACTTCACAGTGGAAAACCCAAACAAGAATCTCTTAACTGTTGTACATATCATTACAGAATTTTTCTAATCAACTATCAATTGTTAGACATAAACTATTTCTGTCAAGTTATTTAACTATGTGTATATATCTGTGCATAAACATTTACATCTATATTCTTTTCCCTGCCTATGAATCAAACACATTTTACTCTACTAGTGAGAAGGACAACTTCACAAATTATTATTGTTTTCTGTATATCCTCTAATTTTTACTCTCACATGGTGATTATGTAATTTTATGGGTTAAATAAATGGTACAAGGGCATACTAGTCATAAATTGCTTAAGATAAAACTACCCAGGCACCTTTGTGGCTCAGTTGGTTAAGTGTCTACTTTTGTTCAGGTCATGATTTCTGGGTCCTGAGATTGAGCCATGCATTGGGCTCTCTGCTCAGTGGGGAGTCTGCTTCTCCCTCTCCCTCTCTCTCTCTTTTTGCTCCTGCCCCCACTCATGCACATACACTCTCTTTCTCAAATAAAATATTAAAAAAATAAAACTACCAAAGAGCTTATATAATAGCTAGACACTGGATTCTATAATTTTGACATTTATTAATTGGTATATTAAAGGACACATATAATTTAATTCTATGAAATGAGACAATATTTTGAGGAGAAATACTATAACCATGATATTTACTTATTTTTTGTCCCAATAGGACTGGAGATTAAAGTCTCTAATTCTATTAATATTTTCCCAATTGGAAACTCATATAATTTGTTTTGCAGTACCACAGATGCAGTTTTTGGGCTACTCAAACTGTTTTACCAAAATAGTTTAAGAAATCTCTGGAGTATTATCTTGGTAATAATTCTGAGTAAAAAAAAAAAAAAAAAAAAAAAAAAAAATCTTAATCGAAATGGGAATAGGCTGTACTGCTTTAGCTCCATTTCTTTTCTCCTTCCATCAACTGGATATTAATACATTACTTTAAACTTTACCTGGAGGAATTTAAACTAAGAAATTGTAGAACTCTGAAAAGCAGGAAATCTCATGACAATTTTTGAAAGAGCTTGCCTTCTGCAATCTGTGAAAATATAGCTGCTACAGAAATTTTGCTTCTGTGTATTTCTAAAATGAGAGTAAGTGATTAGAGTACAAAGAATGTGTTTAATTAGTTGATAGTAAAATAATCCTTTTTTGAACTAATATTATTTTAGCTGCATTGACATATAATGACAAATAAATAACACCCAACATCACTACATTATTTTTTCCATTCTTTTCTCATGCTTGTGGGCTTTTATTTTCCTATAGTCTTCTAAATTTTGTCATCTCTATTGAGAACTTCTGGGACTCTGGCATGTTATTAAGATAAACAGGTTGTGATATAAGAACAACATTCACTGGAAATTTAGTGGAATCATCTACTACTGCTAATACTTCCAAAGGCACAGTGTCTATAAAACTCTGTGTATAAAGTTGCCATAAAAATGGGTTAGATTTCAGTGACAGTTTCAAATGAGATAAAACCTATTTCATTGTGGAGTGTGGGAGGAGGTAGGAAATTCTTAATTCCTGGATTATGTAGATAAATTGATAATGTAAAACATACAATAGGAGCAGAGAATAAACAGAAAGGGCCAAGCAGTCAACAGGCAGAAGTATCTCAGTATAATTTGCATCAACTAAGCCAAAACAACTCTATAATCAAGTTGAGTATACTTTTCTTTTAAGATTGGAGTTTCTGAACCACGTAGACTCACTAGTCATATATTAAAGATGGTCACAAATTCTTGCTACTTTTCCCATTAAGAGGAGGAATCTAATTCTACTCTCTTTGAATCTGGGCTTTCCTTAATTATTTACTTGATCAGTTGTACATAAGGAAAGCTCTTTCAGGATTTTCAAAGCTACTTCATAAGAAGCCATGCAGCTTCTATCCAGACCCTTGGAATGCTGCTATTAGGGGAAGCCAGTTGCTGTGAAAAAAGACCAACAACCTGAGGCCATCATACTGAAGAGAAGAAAGAGAGAAGAGAAGAGAAATCTCCTGCTCAGGTAGTCTCAGTTAGTCCAACCAGGTCAGCTGACGGATCAGGTACCAAACATATGACTGAGCATGACATTTTTGGATCCAACAGTAAGAACCAAGACCCCAGACTTGTGGCTCCAGTGAAGACACCACAGCCATCTCAGCTCCAACTGTTGGAACCACCTAAGCTCAGATGAGTCCTCTGTTATGAACTGTCCAAATTCTCACCCATAAAACTGTGAGCACTTTAAAATTGTTGTTGTTTTGTGTAATTGCATTTTTTGGCATTTTCTTTTACAGCATAAATACCCCCAACAAAATGAAAAAGAAGCACTATAGTGAATAAATATAAGACACATAAGAATGTTTTTGTAGTCCCACATTTGACAGAGGGGAAAATGATGATATTAACAGTGATCATCTTTGACCAGAGGGAGAGAGTGTCAATTTGTGTGTGCTGTGTGTGTCCATATGTATGTTGGGTAAAGGGATGTCAAGTTGGATTACACTGGGAGGCAGGACTTCTATTATCATGCTCCATGTAGGAAATAGGAGTTTTTTTCTCCAATTACTCTGTTTCTAGTTCCTTAATTTAAAACTTTGAACATTACCATAATACAGAGAGAACTACAAGAACAGATTTTTAAAAGGCAGCTAACAAGAACAGATAGGGCTCAAAATAGAGTAATCCATAGAATATGAAAACTAGGCAGCATGTCACAGACTGTGCAGTACATCCTGCCTTACACATACTTAGCATTTGTGATTTTGTGTGTGTGTGTGTATCTTTTGTTTTTTTTTTTTTCAATTTCTTTTCAGTGTTCCAGAATTCATTGTTTATGCACCACGCCTAGTATTCCATGCAATACATGCCCTCCATTATACCCACAACCAGGCTTACCCAAACCCCCAACCTCCCTTCCAAAACCCTCAGTTTGTTTCTCAGAGTCCACAGTCTCTCATGGTCTGTCTCTCCCTCTGATTTCCCCCAACTCACTTCTTCTCTCCATCTCCCGATGTCCATGTTATTCCTCCACAAGTAAGTAAAACCATATGATAATTGACGCTCTCTGTATGGCTTATTTCACTCAGCATACTCTCCTCCAGTCCTGTCCATGTTGATACAAAAGTTGGGTATTCATCCTTTCTGATGGAGGCATAATACTCCATAGTGTATATGGACCACATCTTCCTTATCCATTCGTCCATTGAAGGGCATCTTGGTTCTTTCCACAGTTTGGCGACCATGGCCATTGCTGCTATAAACATTGGGGTACAGATGGCCCTTCTTTTCACTACATCTGTATCTTTGGGGTAAATACCCAGTAGTGCAATTGCAAGGTTATAGGGAAGCTCTATTTTTAATTTCTTGAGGAATCTCCACACTGTTATCCAAAGTGGCTGCACCAACTTGCATTCCCTCCTACAGTGTAAGAGGGTTCCCCTTTCTCCACATCCTCTCCAACACTTGTTGTTTACTATCTTGTTAATTTTGGCCATTCTAACTGGTGTAGGGTGGTATCTCAATGTGGTTTTAATTTGAATCTCCCTGATGGCTAATGATGATGAACATTTTTTCATGTGTCTGTTAGACATTTGTATGTCTTCTTTGGAGAAGTGTTTGTTCATGTCTTCTGCCCATTTTTTGAAGTGATTATCTGTTTGTGTGTGTTAAGTTTGAGAAGTTCTTTGTAAATCTTGGATATAAGCCCTTTGTCTGTACTGCCATTTGCAAATATCTTCTCCCATTCCATGGGTTGCCTCTTTGTTTTGTTGACTGTTTCCTTTGCTGTGCAGAAAGTTTTGATCTTGATGAAGTCCCAGAAGTTCATTTTTGCTTTTGTTTCCTTTGCCTTTGGAGACATATCTTGAAAGAAGTTGCTTTGCCCCTTGTCAAAGAGGTTACTGCCTATGTTCTTCTTAGGATTCTGATGGATTCCTGCCTCTTGTTGAGGTCCTTTATCCATTTTGAGTTTATCTTTGTGTATGGTGAAAGAGAATGGTTGAGTTTCATTCTTCTACACATAGCTGTCCATTTTTCCCAGCACAATTTATTGAAGAGACTGTATTCTTCCCACTGTATATTTTTTCCTGCTTTCTCAAAGATTATCTGACCATAAAGTTGAGCGTCCATATCTGGGTTCTCTACTCTGTTCCACTGATCTATGTGTCTCTTTTTGTGCCAATACCATGCTGTCTTGGTGATCACAGCTTTGTAGTAAAGCTTGAAATCAGACAACATGATGCCCCCAGCTTTGTTTTTCTTTTTCAACATTTCCTTAGCAATTTGGGGTCTCTTCTGGTTCCATACAAATTTTAGGATTATTTGCTCTAGCTCTTTGAAAAATGCCTGTGGAATTTTGATTGGAATGGCAATGAAAGTATAGATGGCTCTAGGCAGTATAGACATTTTAACAATGTTTATTCTTCTGATCCATAAGCATGGAATGCTTTTTCATATTTTTGTGTCTTCTTCAATTTCTTTCATGAGTGTTCTGTAGTTCCTGGAGCACAGATCCTTTACCTCTTTGGTTAGGTTTATTCCCAGGTATCTTATGGTTCTTGGTGCTATAGTAAATGGAATTGATTCTCTAATTTCCCTTTCTGTATTTTCATTATGAGTGTATAAAAAAGCAACTGATTTATGTACATTGATTTTGTATCCTGCCACATTACTGAATTGATGTATGAGTTCTAGTAGTTTGGGGGTGGAGTCTTTTGGGTTTTCCATATAAAGTACCATGTCATCTGTGAAGAGAGAGAGTTTGACTTTTTCATTGCCAATTTGAATACATTTTATTTCTCTTTGTTGTCTGATTGCTGTTGTTAGGACTTCTAATACTAATACTATGTTGAAGAAGAGTGCAGAGAGTGGACATCCTTGTCGTGTTCCTGATCTCAAAAGGAAGGCTGCCAGTTTTCCCCATTGAGGATGATAGTTGCTGTGGGTTTTTCATAGATAGATTTTATGAAGTTGAGGAATGTTCCTTCTATCCCTATACTTTGAATCGATTTAATCAGGAATGGATGCTCTATCTTGTCAAATGCTTTTTCTGCATCAATTGAGATGACCATGTGTTTTTTTCTCTCTTCTCTTATTGATTTGTTCTATCACATTGATTGATTTGCAAATGTCGAACCACCCCTGCATACCATGGATAAATCACAGACCCTATGTGGACGCACGTCATGTGCCTGCACTGGCTATGGCCAGCACCCAGGCCAGGGCACTTGTGGGCCGGGAGGCACATCCCTGTCTGACCCAGAATGCTTCCATTCCCATGCCGCCACAAGGGCCACACCATAGCCCCCCCCCCCGCCCCGGCCAGGGACGGAACCTAATCTCAGGCTATTGAAGACCTGAAAGCCATGGCCCTTGGCCCTAGCCCACAGACAGCCCTGCCTGAGACATCTGATTCATTGCTGCCAAGGGGAACACTGTCTCCCCAGGGTCCCCTGCCCCACTAGCACACAAAATGTAAACTGGGTCACCAGTGTAGAGTGACTGCTGTGGCCGGCAGGGATGACACCGGAGTGGGGGCGGCCACAACAGGCAGGTCCAGGGATCTGCTCTAGGGCACTCAGCCCTCCAGGAGCCAGGGACTGCCCTCACAGTCCCACAGAGGGCCTGGAGTTTGGGGTGGGGGAGAGGAGATGAGAAACGGTCAGCCTAAGACCAACACATAGTGTTGGGGATGGAGCTGAGACATGGGACCCTCCCTTCTCCTACCTGGAGAGGTGCCTCTAGGCCACGCTGCTCCCTGCCCCTCCTGGAGCAGGCCTCCGGGCCAGCCAAGCCTTCTCCCCAAGGATGCCCAGCTCCTGCTTGGTTTCCCAGCCCTAGGAGAGTGTCCCAGGGCAGCCAGGAGGAGTCAGGCTTGGCTGGCAGCTGCTTCTGGGAGGAGAGAGCCAGCCCTTCCCTGGAAACTGAATCAGGAGGAAATTGACAACCTGAATAGACCAATATCTAATAAGGAGATTGAAGCAGTGATCAAAAACCTCCCCCCCCCAAAAAAAAAAAGGGAGCCCAGGACTTGTCAGATTCCCTGGGGAATTCTACCAAACATTCAAAGAAGAAATAATACCTACTCTCCTGAAGCTGTTTCATAAAATTGAAGCAGAAGGAAAACTTCCAGACTCTTTTTATGAAGCCAGCATTACCCTGATCCCCAAACCAGTCAAAGACCCCACCAAAAAGGAGAATTTCAGACCAATATCCCTGATGAATATGGATGTAAGATTCTCAACAAGATCCTAGCTAATAGGATCCAACAGTGCATTAAAAAGATTATCCACCATGACCAGGTAGCATTTGTGATTTTAACTATACTTGGTGTAACCTACAGTGATGAAAAATGGAATTGAGGGGTATACGTTTGGACACTCTTCTGGGGAGTTACCTTTTAACTTGATAACCAATGATTTGACTAGCCTGTATCCACATGGATGTTATTTTTTTAGCATTTCTTTATTGATCACTGTTTTTTCTGCCATGGTCTGTAATCACATTCTTGGGGAAAGTGTGAAAGTCACCTCAACAAAGAAAAAGGGACATGAACAAGGGCTACAGGGATATGGAAAAGAAATGTGGGCAGAAAAGAAGTTCAAATTAAGAGAGCATCTCCGCGGAGCTTGTATATTGCTCTGTTGCGTACTTGAGGGTGGAAAAAGATCCAGAATGATTGTCCAATCTGTGGCAATATCACCAAGAGGGGAAAATTTGGAAAATTTTAAGTCTTTTTCACACTAAATAAGGGAATGATTCTGGAATATAGTGTGATGTTAAATACTCCACAAGGCATGAATAAATCTGATACAAAAAAGATTTGATCTGCCCCAAATACCAGAAGATGGTATTTCCCTAACCAGCAGTCTGATTTTCATTGAAAATTTGGGTAAAAACTCACAATTTGAAGAGAGACCTTACACAGTTGACTCTTGAGCAAAACAGGGGTTAGGGGTGCTGGGCCACCACACAGTAGAAAATCCTCACTTAACTTTTGAAAAGTCTCCAGAAACTTAACTACTAATAGCCTACTGTTGATGGAAGCCTTGCCAATAACATAAACAGACAACTCATTTTTTTTTTCTGTTATGTGTATTATATACTGTATTTCTATAATAAAATAAGCTAGGGAATAAAAAATGTTTTAAGAAAAAAAAAATTTAAGATTTTATTTATTTATTTGACAGACAGAGATCACAAGTAGGCAGAGAGACACGTGGAGTGAGAGAAGGAAGCAGGCTCACTGCTGAGCCGAGAGCCCGATGCGGGACTCGATCCAAAGGACCCTGGGATCATGACCTGAGCCTAAAGCAGAGGTTAGCCTAAAGCCTAACCCACTGAGCCACCCAGGCGCCCCTGAACCTAGGTTCTTAAAGACATGAGATATTGGGCCATCAGCTGAGATGTTTGGAGCAGAGGTGAAAGGACAACAACTTTGTAACAAGAGAGGGACTCAGGTTTAAAAGCATTACTGTGACATGAGACCATCAGCTGTCTGGAATCATATATCAGGATGGTAAGATAGAGTGAAGCATCAGGCCATAAAACAAAGCAAAAGAATGTCCTATAGAAATCCTGTCATTTATTCAACCTTTTAAAATTAAGGAAAAATTTACATTGAAGTATTATCTATGCAAACATTTCAAAAATTCTATTTGGATCTTATAAAGAAGTACCAATCTTCATTAGAAGGATTATAAAATGGACAACTGTCAATACGTATTTTCTATCCCTTCATTATTGTGCTTTATAGATAGCCAATTTCAGACTCTAAAAAATGATTTAGTCCAAAATGGATTCTGTTTTATTCCAAAGACATTGGTGGAAATGTGGTAACTTTTTTTTTAACTACATGTTTAGTTTTCAGCATTTATTAATTGTGATATTTCACATAAAATTCCAATTTTTGGCTTTTCTCATGGGATCTTAAGCTTGTCAATACTATCTCTAAAATACTCTCAGATTCTAGGGGCAATTGTTTGGAGATAAGCAGGAGCTACTGCCTTTAAAGGGGCCTGTGGTCAACCATTTACCACATCTCACTGTCCACAGCTCAACTTGTTTCATCATTTCTCACAATTGTTGAACTATTGTTGAGGTCATGATATATTTAGGGAAAAGGAAATGATGTCTTGGTTCTTTGGGTTGGGAAGGACATGTGTGAGATGAGATTTCATTTTCATTAACAGGCAAAGCAGTAGGTCTGTATAAAATTCATGTACACACATATTTATGTGTGTGCATATACGCATATGCATCCATGTACACTTCCTACACACATGTGCACACGCACACACACACACACACATAACTTTGGGCAATGAACCCATTCATTCATTCATGTTACTTCCATGGCCCCATTGTTGCAATTTTTCCTTTAAATCTCTATTTGGCTATACAAAATACATGTAAACATATGTAAAGACACAGATAAGTTTGACAAAGACAACAAACAATAAGATGAGAGCTGTTGATCTGTTCTGTCTTCTAAGGACATTGGAATATTGCCTGTAACAGTCAAGCTCAATTCTTCTCACATATTTGATTAACACAGATGTAAAGAACCTGTTTAGAACATTAAGAAGACAATAAGCAGATCAAGAATTCCTAAACAAAAAGCTTTTACAGTTTGCATCCAAATCTTAATGTTGCTAATTAATGCTGACATCTCAGACATAATATAAGGGTAATTATGAGAGATTAAGCCCTAAGATCTTTACATAATTCAAATATAAAAAAATAGTCCCTAAGCATGCAACTTTCTCAGTCCTGCAAAGAAATAATAGTAATAGTAATAGTCATTATTATATCTAACATTTGGAAAGTGTTTCTGTGACTGGAGATGTTCTAAAGGCTTTCTATGTAAATCACTGACTACTCACAAAATGCTTTGAAGTGATCACAATTGATCTTTATTTTAAGAAAAATAAAATGAAGAATAAGTTAAGGTGTACCCAGATCAATCAGAAAGTAATAGATAGAGTCAGGGTTTTGAACCTAGACATCTTGTTGGGAAAGCCAAATATAATTGATTCTTAAACAACATGAGTTTGAACTGCACAGGTCCACTTATATGCAGATCTTTAAAAAATAAATACAGCATAGTAGTACAAATGTATTTTCTCTTAAGATTTTCTTAAAATAAGGGTGCCTGGATGGCTCAGTGGGTTAAAGCCTCTGCCTTTGGCTTCCTCCTGGAATCGAGCCCCGCATCGGGCTCTGTGCTCAGCAGGGAGCCTGCTTTCCTTCCTCTCTCTCTGCCTGCCTCTCTGCCTACTTGTGATCTCTGTCAAATAAATTTAAAAAAAAAATTAAAAAAAAAAAGAACCTAGGTTCAAACCTCTCCAATGTCCTCTATTCTAATTCTAAATGTATAGTTATTTTTATCTGTATCTCCTCTGCTATTAAAAAGACAAATACTGTTTGAACTCTGGGTAAGCTAACTCTTCTACACATGGTTTTTATGTAAACAATCTCACATTCTTTTATCATGTATTTCAACAATTCTTACCACTTGAAGATTTGCATTCAATCAATCATTCTTCAGTAGGGACTTTTCCTTCTTAAATCCACATAAGAAATAACTTGGACATCTTAAATTCTGAATGTTGTACATTTCAACAAATCCCCTCCTTGACTAATTATAGTATTTCTATTCTAACCATTAAAATAATTTTAAAATATTGTTTTAAAAACTAGTCTATATTTCCTGTTTCTATTTCCATACTTCTATTTTCCTTCACGTATATTGTAATATTTCAGTGTCCTGAGAATTCCAAGCAAGCTACAATAGAAATAATCAGTCTCTCATGGAGTTTTAAAATGCACCTTAATAAAAAAAATTTATTACTTGACAGGAGAGACACAGTGAGATAGGGAACACAGGCAGAGGGAGTGGGAGAGGGAGAAGCAGGATTCCTGCTGAGCAGAGAGCCCAATGTGGGGGTCAATCCCAGGATTCTGGAATCATGACCTGAGCCAAAAGCAGAAAATTAACAACTGAGCCACCCAGCACTCCTAAAATGTACTTTTAAAATATTTTTTCTGATACTTTTCATGATAATATTTCAGTGTGAAACATTTTATACATTTTCTTATATTCAATAGTTAACCCATAATTTATGTAGAAATATATGGCTTCACTGCCAAACACTTGAGGACTTTCTAGATATCTTATGTTCAGTGATTTCCAATTTAATTCTGTTGCATTCAGATCACAAACTTTGAATAAGATCAATCTTTTGCAATTCATTGCAACTTAGGCTCAGAATGTCATCTGTGTTGCTGAATATTTGATGTTTATTTTAAAAAACGTGACTGTGGTTTTTGGATGTAATATATTATTAACGTCAAATAAACCAATGAGATCCTTTCTCCTTAATAATTATTTGTCTAGTTTTTTATCAATTACTGATAGTGGGGAATTAAAAATATATGATTATGGCTATGGATTTGTTGGATTTTTTTTGATTCATATATTTGAATCTTTGTCATTAGGTGAACACCAATTTAGTTTTGTTATGTCTTCTGATGAATTGACATTTTTATCATCAAGGGATGTCCTACTTTATCTCTGGTGAGTTTTTGAAGAATATTTTTCTATTATAAATACAGTTATACCAGTTTCTTATAGTCGGTATATATTCTTTCAATATTTATTTTGAAATCTCTTTGTGTATTTGTATTTCAAGTTCGTGATGGTTTGTTGCACATTCGGTTTTTCGCTCTTATAGTCTTACTTGCTTATCAAACCTGAGAATGTGTGTCTTTTAATTGCAGTGTTTATTTATATGATCAAATTATTGTATGCATTTGTTTAAGTCTAACATCTTCATATTTGTTAAGTTTTAGCTATAAAAGTTCTTTGTTCCTTTCTCCCTTCAATTCTACCCCATGGTTTTGTTTTTTTTTTTTTTTTTTGGAATAATTATCTTTTACTATTTCCTCTTATCTACTCTATAGATATTTGAGTTATACTTCTTTGTTTTTAATTGTATTGGTTGCTTTAGATCTAAATTGCCCAATAGAGTAGCAACTAGGCACATATAGCCATTTATTTATTTATTTATCTATTTATTTATTCATATTTTTTGAGAGAAAGAGAGGGGTGGGGAGGGGTAGAGAGAGAGGGAGAGAGAGAATCCTAGGCTCCTCACCCAGTCTTACGTGGGTCTTGATCTCAGGACCCTGAGATCATGAACTGAGCCAAAATCAAGAGTTGGACGTTTAACTAACCCAGACTCCCCACTTATAGCCATTAAATCAAAATTTAAATTAACATTACAGATCATTAAAAATTCAGTTCTGCTGCTGATCTAGCCACCTTTAAAGGTTTACTAACCATATGTAGCTAGTGGTTACAGGACTGGACAGCATAGGTTAATAGAATCTTTCATCGTCACGGAAAGTTCTAATGGACAGTGTTATTCTTGAGTGAATAGTATGAATATATTTAACTTGTCACATTTGATCTTTGAAAAATATTATACTATTTTAACGACAGTACATGAACTTCAGAGAGAGTATGATTTTATTTGTGCCTTTCTCTGTCCTCTGTACTTTTGTATTCCTACATTTTACTTCTCCTTATGGTATAACCCCCAGAATATATTTGTATCATTTTTTCTTTAGTCAGTAATATCTGAAAGAAGTTTTTATATATGTGAACATACATACATGCTCATAAAAGATCATATAAAGGTCATTTATGGTTATCATCAACTTTTGCTTTTCTAGTGTTCTTTCTTTCTGTACATCTGGATTTCTGCTAGAGACAAATTCTCTAAGGCATTCCTCTGACAAAATGCTTTTGTTTTAACATCATTTAAAAAAAACAAACAAACTGTCCCACTAGATAGTTTTTTTTTTTTAACTTTCACAACTCCATAAACATGTTGTTCCATTGTCTTCTAATCTCTACTGTTTCTAAGGAGAAGTCAGCCATATAACAGTGTTCCACTCTATCTAACCTCCCAGCACTGCCTGATTTTAAAAGTGTTCTCTTTGCATTCTGGGGTACATTTAAGACAAGGGGGACTGAGGTCTGATGGCCTAGATTTGAGTACCAGTTTGGAAATTTCAAAGTGCTATACCAGAAGCAAGTTACTGGGCTCTCAAGATGTTGAGTTTTTCCATTGATAAAGTAGGAGTAAAGATAATAAACCACAGTGTACTAATTAAAGAAAGAAATACAAATGAATGCTTTGACTGATACATGACACTTGTCAAATGATCAGTGAATGATAATTATCATTGCTATCCTGGAAATATTTATCCATATATATTGCTCACTGTGCAGATTGTGAGCTATTTGAGATTTTTAAAAACACCATGTGTTATTCACTTTTCTGTTTTTGCAGTGCTTAAAAATTTCCTCGTTCTATCAGTATTTCTATGGAGAGTAAACATAGAAATTATCTGTGGATTTTTATTTCCATTGGTGTTTATTTTGTCAAAATGAAACTTATTTTGAAGCATATGTGTACTTAAGTGTGTTCCATTTTTTGTTTAGTAAATACATTTGTTTTATATGACAGGATTTACTGGAAATACTGTCTTTTTTGTCTAGTTGATTTTCAAGGTCCATATGTTAAAGAAAGCATAATTTTCCAGTGAGGAGACAAATATTTTAATGTATAAATATGAACTTTAAAATATGTGCATTAGGGTGTCTGGGTGGCTCAGATGGTTAAACGTCTGCCTTCAGCTCAAGTCATGATCCTGGGATCCTGGGGTCGAGTCCCACATCAGGCTACGGTGCTCCTTGGGGAGCCTGCTTCTTCCTCTGCTTCTCTCTCTGTCTCTGTCTCTCATGAATAAGTAAATAAAAATTTAAAAATATATTCTAAAATCCCTGCATTAAAAGGGAAGAGATTATTTACAAAAGAAGAAGCAAAAAATGTTCAATAAATATTGATTCACTTATTTAACAATGGTAATTTTGTACCTATTATACTCAGGCTCTGTCTAGGTGCTAACAATGTATCAGTAAACTACACAAAGACCGTAAGAGTATACTAGTCCCTGATAATAGATAATTTTTTCATTTAGGATTTGAGAAAAGCAACAATAATAATAAACATGCAGAAGGAGGTTTCAAAATTCATCACCTGACAACTCTGATATGCAGAGAAAATACTCAATGCTTTTAATTTGTTGATACTTTACATTGATTTTCTTAAAAGCTACCACTTGATGCTTAATAGGAAAACAAGTGTATTTAGTTCTGTTCAATAAACTAAATTTTTTTTTAAAGATTTTATTTATTTATTTGACAGAGAGATCACAAGCAGGCAGAGAGGCAGGCAGAGAGAGAGGGGGAAGCAGGCTCCCCTAGAGAGCAGAGAGCCCGATGCGGGGCTTGATCCCAGGACTCTGAGATCATGACCTGAGCCGAAGGCAGCAGCTTAACCCACTGAGCCACCCAGGCGCCCCAATAAACTAAATTTTTGATAATACTTTTTTATCCCCTGTTAAGACCGTTTTAAATAAAAATATAAATGTACAATATTCTTCAAAGGTAGAAAAAAATCCCTTCAATACCCTTACAATACTATATGGTATGATAGTAATCTTCTTTCCTTTTAAAAGTAAATATGTAATTGATAATACACAATTGATTTCTCATGAAATTTTGCACTTCTGTTTTTAGTCTTCATGGCCTTTATTTAAACAAAAGATAAGGCCAATTTAAAACCATTGCAACAAGCCAAATCAGGTCTATCTTACTCAGAGATGATTAAAAAAGAATGCTAAATGATACTCCTGATAAATACAGTCAATTAGCTGATAAACAGTATATATAGTTTACTAGGGATGCCATAACAATATCATAGACTGGTGGCTTAAACAACAAAATTTATTTTCTCACTGTTCTGGATGCTAGAAGTCCAAGATCCAGGTGTTGGCAGGCTTGATTTCTTTTGAGCCTCTTTTTTTTGTCTTTCAGATGGCCATTTCCTTGCTGTGTCCTCACATGGCATTTTCTTCATGTGTTTGAATCCCTGGTGTGTGTGTATCTGTGTGTGTGTGTGTGTGTGTGTGTGTGTGTGTGTTCAAACCTCCTCTTCTTATAAAGACACCAGTCAGATTGGATTAGGTCCATCCTAACAGCTTCATTTTACATTCATTTTCTTTAAAGGGTGTACCTTCAAATACAGTCACATTCTGAGGTATGGGGGGTTAGGGCTTCATATGTTGAAATATGAATTGGTGGAGGCAAGAGGTACAATACTATACCCTTAAAGTTGACATGCTCAAACTTGTCCTATTTAATATTCAGTTGCTCTGCTATGTGTGGATCTATGCTGAATTCTGACAAAGAATGACTGGTCTGAATACATTTTTTCATGCTATCTTTATTTCTTCTAGAAAAAAAAAATAAAAAGGAAAAGAGAACCTGGGTCCAATTACTAAGAAGCAAGGAGAGCATCACTATTCCAGAGGGACTTAGGGAATTCATTCTCTCATGCTCCTTTCTTCTCTCTCAGCTCCTCTGCTGTCATTACAGGGAAGTGAGAAGTGCCAGGATTGTGGTTTGCTGCTCTATAAATTATGTCCTAGGTTATGAACTTTGGACATAATTTGCACTCATCTTTAGAAACATTTTACTTTTTCTGAAGTGAAACTTTAAGTAGATAGATGAACTCAGTCTCAAAGCTTACCTCATTTTTAGAATACTACAAAAGGTCTTTCTTCCCTATGCTGTGTAAAACAAGAATCAGAGGGAAATTTAAAATCTTTTCTACAAGTTCTGGTTGAGGACTTGAGAATAGTGCTCTGGAGTTTTCTGTCTAGAAGTAGAAGTGTGTTACAAGGAATGGTGCAGGGTATGGTAAGTCTTTTCACTATTGGTTTTCTCCTTATTTATCTTTTAGATTTGGAGGTTATTTTGTGAATTTGGATAGAATTTTTAATGGGTGAACCTGAAGCTGAAAATGTGTTCAGGCCCAATATTCCTGTCTGTATGTAATGAATTTTTTGACCACAAGAAGTCCCAGCGAACTTGATGTCTTTAATTTGCTCTTGATTTAGGCATAAGAGTATTGGTACATTCATTTCAAAATTGGCTTTGACCTCTTGTAGATAGAAATTTCAAGATAGAGAACCTCCGAATCACCCTCTTGTGGCTATTCTCATTTGGATCCCTCCTTACTAAGGTAGGTATAGTTAGTTTCACATAAGAAGGAAGAATATTGTCCAGGTAAAGGTCTCGCATGGTATCTGTTAAGCTCCAGGACTATTACCTCGTGTGAAGTTTGTTGATTCTCAATAAAAAGCTGTGTAATGGTAGACTTAAGTTTGATATCGTAACATCTGCATTAATAACAATTTTGTAAGGTTGTATTTTAATATTTAGAGAATTATCTCCCACGAGTTTCAGAATAAAACAGGAAAATGGTTTTTTGATGCCTCCTCTGAGCACCTTCATTGACTTTTTTTTTTTAGCTTCTTAATAACGCAGGTTAGTTCTTTCTTTCGAAGTCCTTTCTGTTTATATATCAGCTACAAGAATCTTTAACAAAAGAATCCTTTATCTTGCTGTATTTACCAGATGGAGTGGGAACATGAAGTTTTTGTTTTCTATAGGTTCACAATTCTAAGACTTATTCTAATTTTGTTTTTAGTCTTTTTCAAAATGTTCGACTTGGTACTGTAGGTCTGGCGAAGGAATTCATTCTAGTTTTTGCTTGTGCATTAAATCTCTTTTCTGATTCAACACTATACACAGAAAGTGGAGAAAACCAGTCACATATGTTTCAGGGTCCACTACTGAATTTTCTCTCCAAATGAGCTTCTATCTTTGATTTCCCCAAAACATGTATCCTTTTGCTGCTTGTGGGACTGAAACAGAGGAAAGGCTTTGAGGGTAGACTCCAAAGACCTTTCCCTAGTTTAGTTTTTCTAAGTAACTCAGGTAGTCTATGTAGTTGGAAGTCTTTTAACTCATTCACAGTGTCTTCTTGTTCTGTCCCCCATTCTAAATTTTTCAACCTAGATTTTCAAATACTGCTGCCACAAAAACTATCTGTTCATAATACAAAGCTCAGTTTATTTTTACTGTAGCAAAGGAGATCACTACATGACAGAGTCTTGTAAGCATCCAGAAACTGGGAGGGTACCTCTGAGGGACTGATGAGATTTTTTTTTTTTTTAAAGATTTTCTTTTCTTTTTTTTTTTTTTTTTTAAGATTTTATTTATTTATTTGACAGACAGAGATCACAAGTAGGCAGAGAGGCAGGCAGAGAGAGAGAGGAGGAAGCAGGCTCCCTGCCGAGCAGAGAGCCCGATGCGGGGCTTGATCCTAGGACCCTGTGATCATGACCCGAGCCGAAGGCAGAGGCTTTAACCCACTGAGCCACCCAGGTGCCCCGGCTGATGAGATATTGGAGTCTAGTTAAAGGCCAGTATCTAAATGATATCATAATTTAGCATTGGTGGATAAATGATCTTAAGGTAAGGGGATTGATAGTCTTGGGAAGTAAAACTGCCATTTTCTGTTTTCTGTTCAGGTATTGTTTATTCAAATGGAATTTTCTGGATGTCCCAGAAATGAACAGTTCAGTTATTGGCAACTGCCTGGAGTAACAAAAGCATGATGATCGAGACAGGGAAATTGTAAAGCTCTGTTAATATAGACTACAAAATTAGTAGATACAGGTAACTTCAGTTCTCAGTTTTCATCATTAGGAAAGATAGCATGCTATGTAAACTTTATAAATCTGAATATTTAGCAGGGACTCATTTGGTCAAAGGAAAAAAGAAAACTGATCCTTAAGATTCCTTGAGAAGAAAACTGATCACTGAACTCACTGAGGTTCTCAGGCATTTCCAAACATGTAAAACAATGCTCTGGTTTTGTGTCAGTTATCCAGAGCCCACATAACAAAGTATCAAAAAACTGGGTGATTTAATAGAACTCTATTTTCTCATAGTTCTAGAGGCTAGCAGTATGGAATCCCACTGTCAGCAGAGCCATGCTTCCGAGACTCTGGATGAGATCCTGCCCTGCCATTTCCTTTCTCCAGGAGTGTTCTTGGCTTGTAGCTGCACCGTTCCAAATGTCTACCTCTGTCCCTATATAACATTCCTACTGGTTTTCTTCATATCATCTTCCCTCTGTGCTTGTCTGTCTTTATATCTCTTCTTGTTTCATAAGGACACCAGCCATATTGGATCAGGGTCTGCCCGACTGACTTCACCTCAACTTGATTACATCTGAAATGACCCTATTTTCAAATATGGCTACATTCATGGTGCCAAAAGCCAAGACTTCAACCTATCTTTTTTGAGATACACAATTTAACCCATAACAGGTTTAAAGAGACTTTTGATACCTCAGAGACAGAAAATGAAACTCAGGACCAACCAAGATTAGGAGTTGAATATCAGACTGTCTTGGTTAGCATAATGTAATGGCTCAAAACTTTCAAGGTTACTGCTCATATGTTCAGTGTAGTAGTGGTGGGAAGAAAGGACACTGCAAATGCCAGCAAATAATGGAAAGCATGGAAGGCTATGTGTGGAAATTTTTATAAACATTGTTACATGTCACTTCCATTAATGTTTTATTTACTCAAATCCAGCCACATAGCCACGTACATCTAATTTAAGACAGGAGGGAAATATATGTAGGTATGTGTCTAGGAAAAATGTTGAAAGCATTTGGTGAGTAGCTGCTACAGAACTGATTATTTGTGTACTATCATCTAAACACTCTGGGACGCCTGGGTGGCTCAGTGGGTTAAGCCGCTGCCTTCGGCTCAGGTCATGATCCCAGGGTCCTGGGATCGAGCCCCGCATCAGGCTCCTTGCTCAGCGGGGAGCCTGCCTCTCTCTCTGCCTCCGCCTGCCTCTCTGCCTGCTTGTGTGCTTTCTCTCTCTGACAAATAAATAAATAAAATCTTAAAAAAAATAAACACTCGAAACTACAAACTTTTCTCGGAAAATGGGAAAAAAGGAAAATCTGTGAGAGGCTGAATCCTCAAGCAAGTCTACAAGTGGATTTGAAGCTGATATTCACTGTTCAGATGGTATAAGAAACCATAAAGTAACCAAGTTCATTTAAAATGATTCTGGATGGATGGTGTATTAGGGACTTGGCAGTTGAAACATACTTCTTTCTGTAGGAATCTACTATTACTGGATCAAATAACTTCCACAGATAAATCTGATAAAAAGAAGACTTCACAATTAAAAAATAGTGATTATACACAAGAAGATTACCAGCAAAACCAGCAGAAAGTCATATTTGCTTCATCTGGCTCTAAGGAAATGTTTAAATGTAAACTCTAAGGCACTCCTGAGACCTACCTGGTCAGAATATGCATTTTATCAAGATTCCCAAGTGATTCTTAGGAATACTAAATTTTGAAAAGTATCTCTCTAACATAGTATTCTCTTAGGTGAGTTGCACATCAGTCACTTGGGAGAGTTAATTCCTGAGTTTCACCCCTCAAATTCTGATTTAGTTGCACTTAAGTTACGACCTAAACTTCAGGGTTGGGCAAGAATCCCCAGGTGCCTCTAACGTACAAAGCTGAGAGCACTCATTCGAGGAATGTTGTTACATTTCTCCCTTGGTCCCCACATTGTCAAGCAGAATCATTTGCACTTAGTAGGTTTTCAATAAGTGAGGATTCTGTTAAGGCTTCTCTGTGTAAGTAGATTATTTTTCTTAATGAAATTGGAATAGTGTTCAAGTGTTTTAAAAGATGGGATTATTCTTATCTTCAAAATACATCACCTGCTGTTCACTGCTTTGCCAGTCATGAGTTGAAATTTAGAAAAAATAATTGAAGGCAAACATCTTTTGACTAGTCATTTTAACAATGGCTGTAATTTAAAAGACTTGATTCAGATACAGATACAGACAAAATTTCTCCTCTAAAAGAAAAAAAATGCTTATAATAATGATATCCTAGAATTTTAAAAATTTTACTCGTTATCTAGTAAATAAATCCTCAAGGATTTATACCAAGTTTACAGTCAGATAAACAGGCCATTGTTAATAGGCATATTTATGTATGTGCAAATGAATACACACGTGCACACACACACACACACACATAAGCCTATAACTCCAAGGCCAGAATTTTAAATTTTTTTAAGTTAAATCACTTTTTTAGAGATACAACTTTTCCCAGCTGGCTGTGTTTTCACTCCATAAACACTGCAAAGTTCTGTACTGTTGAATGATTCTGAGTTGATTACATTTCCCCAAACTCAAGAGATCCTAACTTTCTAGAAAAGATGCATTAAAAGGGAAATAGAAGAAGCAATTGTAGAATATAGTATGCAGCAATATGCCCCAAGATTTATATAGGAAACAAAATACAATTTGATTTTTCAAATCCAAGTCATCATCTCTGACAGTTACTATTCTACCCTTGATCTTGTAAGATGCTGCTCTTTTAATTTTTTAAGAAACAAGTGTGGGATACCTTGTTATGCACTTTGTCTCATTTCAGTGACATAAGGTGTATAATTTTAAATCTGTACAAATGAAGGTTCTTTTCATCTCCACATCATTTTAAACTGGAAGAAGAGAACAAATACTTATTCTAGGAAAATGTGAAAGGTGATTTTTGGTGAATAATTAGAAAAAAATGAAGAGGGACATTTGTCTTGACAAGGTTTCATTTTGCACAATGCTATATTGGCTTCTCCAGTAGTTTCTACATAATATTACAATGTATTATAATCTTCATTTCAAAATTAGTTCTTATTCGGTATATCAAAGTTATTTCTTCCCTTCATGGCCTATCTCTATAAAGGGCTTCCTAATCCATGCTAAATGATTTGTTTCAATAGAATACAATCAATTATCATAAGCACTACAACAATTCTAATACAAAAATCTTCTCTTGGGATATCATGTTAGTTTGGGGATTTAAGTACCTGAAGTTTGCCTGGTGAGTTTGTGGGCATTTGGCATTAGGCTGCATTTCTGCACTTGTTTTGTCTGTAAACAAGGGACTTCTGCCTTCAAGGCAGTCCATCTGGCTTTTGCTGCAGACCTAAATTGCTTTGCACATTTTGGATGTGCAATGAGCCAGGCTTTCCAGTGAGAGATGAAGTGTAAGCACTTTAGGAAGCTGCATTAACTCATTCAGCCACAGAGGTGTTCTGTTAGCCTGTCCTGAGGTTTTTCACTAGATAGACAGATACCCTGGAAAAGTTGGAAGTGACAGACTCAAGCTCCTGGGAGGTCGCAACTCAGTAACTTGAGTAACTTGAGGCCTGATGCATATTCTAGTCTGCATAAAACACTGTGAAAGTATAGTTTTCTTGTCCAGAATTTACAAAAGAAAATTTGACTCCTTCTCAAAGAACATATCATGGTGTTTATTAAGGCCAGAACAGATGAGCTTCTGCATGACCTCTTGGTTCTTACTCAATGTTTGGCATTTGTGTGTATATAAGTATTTGGCTTTTAAATATTTTATAATTATTTAATATTTTCTCTATTTATAATATATCTGGCTATAGGAGACAATAGTAGTCATTGTGAAACTAAAATCATGTCCGTTTTAAGGCTACAAACGAATTCCTTGTAATGTCCTTGATTATCTTCATTATTTCTGATATTTAGCAAAAGAAAATAAAATGTTTTATACTTCTTTTTAAAATAAATGGCAGCTATCACTGGAGGGTATGTGTGTATATGAGGGAGGGAGAAAGGGAAGGAGGCAGGAGGAAAGAGAGAGAGAGAGAGAGAAACAGAGACAAAGAGAGAAAGACAAAAAGAGAGAGATTGAAAACTGTTACAATAAATATTTCAGTTGGTTCTAGACAGATTGTTTCTCTGTTGTGTGACAAAACCATTTAAGTTGATTGACTCTACAGGTCCACCACTGGAGAAACTAGTCCATCAAAAATGACCCAAACTTGTTGAGCTTATAATCCTTTAATGATTCTACATGTCATTTATGAGAACTTGCACAATCAACTTTGTACACAAGTTATTTTATCATCTAATTATTGCTCACCTCCCCAGTCCTATTTCCATTATCTCCCTCATAAATAATATTTGCTCTAGGCCATTGAAACCAATCTAATAACCCAAAGGGCACATGTTGTCTCACGTCCACGATCCATTCCAAACAAAAAGCCTTCCTCTTTCTTTCACAGTGCATGGTGATCATTATTCATTGTTTGGAAATAATTGCAAGAGTCAGGTACCTCTGAAAAAATATTCTGAAACCAATAGTACAATGTAGATAATTTCCTTTATGCTTATACCTCCAAACATTCTCAAAACTATCATAGAACAAATTACATTATGCTGATTTTATTGATTTACTCTCTAGATAGTCTATAAGACCCTCATAGTAGTGAATCTGTTTCCCAATAAGTGCCACTGTAGATTGCACACTGTAAAGGCTAATAAATATTTGTTAATTTGTTATAATTTTTTGCAGCATTGTCAAACAAAATGATCCTCCTTATTTTAAGTTGCATGGAAGAGGATGATTTGAAATTTTTTAATCAAGAGAAAAGTGTTGAGCTTTGACATTGTTTCATGTGTGAATTGGTATAAAAGAGCACTTTTATGAAGAATATTAATGATCAATCCCAGTAGCAAAGCACAAGATGATTATTTGGAAATAGCTAAGTTTTAAAAATCTGTGACTTTTTTGGTAATGTCCTAGGACTAAGTCAGTACTAATCATCTTTGAAAGATTTAGAAATTTAATGTAGTGCTTTTATTAATAAAAGATAGTTTGGAATTTTGTTTTAGACGTGATAGTCTCAATAACGCTTTTTCTCTCCCAACTAAAAAACAAGTTTTTCAATTTTTTTCCACCAAATGTGTAAGTACAATTTTATCCTATTCATTGTTTCATAGTAAGTTTCTTATTAAAATCATGAACTTCTTTTCCAGTCAGCCAGTTTTCTTACAGAAACTGGCTAGTTTTATAACAAGAGAAAAAGCATTCTATCCAAATTTACATTAAAATGAATTTTAAAGTAATTCAGAACATTGACATTTGGCAGGATTTTACTTATTATGAAGAGGAAAAGAATGGGATCTGCCTATCACAATAATGAAACTGAGCACACGTCTGCCAAGTGCACTATGTATATTGCTGAAATGTATTATTAACCTTGAACACAATATGTTTTGTCAAATAAAAGAAATCCCATTAAGACTGCCAATTCTAATATCAGTGACATAGCTTTATTCAAAAAAATCCATGAGTTTTTTATAAATCACAAAAATGTGAAGTAGATGTATATTATTTGGCAAATCTAATGACTTATCTATACATGAATACATGATGTGAACCATGGAACTTTCTTCCTATGAGTGGCTTTTGTCTGATAGGAAAAAAAAAATAGTCAAGAGCCACAAATAAAAGCACACTTATTTTTTAGCAATCTTTTAAAATTTCAAAAATATTGTTGAAAAACTATTTTAAAATATTTTGATAACCCAAAGCATCAAAATATCGCTAGTCCATTCACAATGTTATCTCATGGAAATCACAGACTACTTTGTCAGAGTATTCAGAGCTTTGTTGTTGTAGAGGCTTACAAAGATGGGCACACAGAAGGAAGTGGGGTAAACTGTACTACCAACCAGTGCATGTGGCAAAGATAGAATAGAGTCCAGTGTTCTGTTTTTCCTTGGAAAATTTTGGTTTACTATAGGTATTTGATTTGGTTGCAATCACAAACTTCACTGACTTTATAGTCTGCTTCTTTTTGTCTCCTAATATTTTTTATAATGGGTAATTCCATTTTGGGGGGGTTTATTTTTCCATTCCGTGTTTTTCCCTCTAGATAATTCCATATTTGTGATTTATTGTTGGAATAATTGTTATTGGAATAAAAGCCACTAGGTTTCTATGTAGGATAAATATAATTCTAACTTTATTCTTAAATGAACATGGAGAGTATTAGAATATGGCAGTCATAAAATGAGAAATATCCACGATGCAAACATGTTGGGAGTACATGTATCTTGAACGCTAGTTGGCCATGTTTTACATCTTCAAAAGCCAAGAGCCTGGACTTAGAAGGCAGGTCCAATGACTAGATCTCAAAAGAAAGCATCCCTTTTACTGCCATTCATGCTAAAGATCTCTAGTGTTGACTCAGGTATGGGATTAACATGATGTAGTGAGATAAACTAGGAAAGAATTAAAAAGGGCTTGCAAAATAAGTAAGTGGTAAAAAGATAGCTCATCCACGTATGTTTTTAAGAAAAGTGATTAAAAGCTATATTTGTGACATTGCTCTGTACTTTTTTTTTCATTTTAAGATCACTAAACTTTATGAAATTTTCAAAGTCAGATTTGTGACTATTTTTACTATAACCATATCTATCTGAGTACGCAGCCTGTAACGGCATGATGGAAACTGTTATAAATTATGTAACTGGGACTCCTGGGTGGCTCAGTTGGTTAAGCCTCTGCCTTCTGTTCAGGTCATGTCAGTCACTGTCCAAGGTCTTTAGCGTATAACAGGGAAAACAAAGCAAAAATAATGACTCCTAAACTGTGACCCTGTCTGGTGTACACATGGGACAGCAAGGAAAGAGTGGTCAAAACAAAATAAACAAGGCAGCTGAAGGGGCAGGCTCCCCTATGAGATTCAGTGTGTCCAGAGCCCCCTCTGTTCTAGCGTTCCGGTTTCTCAAATCTCAGGCTAACAACAAACACAGCCACGTTAATTCTGACCTACTATATTCTGTATTAATGCTTTATCTTCTTTAGTATTAATAATTTTTGCTGGGGATACAGAGAGGATACCATAGAAGAGACAGAGTTGTGGGCATGCAACCTAATCCACACATAAAATCCTGTTCACTATTAGGCAATGTGCCCCAATCTGATGATGTTTGGTTAGGGGCATTTCATTTCTTTCTTTTTTTTTTTTTTTTTTAAGATTTTATTTATTTATTTGACAGACAGAGGTCAGAGGTAGACAGAGAGGCAGGCAGAGAGAGAGGAAGGGAAGCAGGCTCCCTACTGAGCAGAGAGCCCAATGCTGGGCTCCATCCCAGGATCCTGGGATCATGACCTGAGCCGAAGGCAGAGGCTTTAACCCACTGAGCTGCCCAGGTGCCCCAGGGGCATTTCATTTCTTAGAATTTTGATTCAACTAACAAGTACAGAAGTCTTTCTTTTAAGATCAGATATTCTTGCTCTGCCTTCACTGCCCAACTACCATTCTCCTTTTAAACAATGCAAATAATGAACATCATATTTGTAATTTTAAATACAGAATGCCAGAATGTAGAACAAAATGTTATTCAAGAATAGAAACAGGTTAAGTGTCTGTTTTGATCAATATTGGAAAATAAAAATAAGGAGAAAGTGAAAATAAAGATGGGCAGATAAAGAGATTTTTGTCTAGCCGGAATGCAGAGAAGTAAGATATTTCAAGACCTTTGAAGGCATGGCAATATATCCCAGAAGATTTTAACTATTTTTAGTTTCATAATGTGAGCTGGGATCTCTCTCTGTCTTCTTTAGCAACTTATTTTTACTGGAGTTTTTCACACCACAGCACACTGAGAAAATAATAATGTGTTAGATAAATGGAAGAGGCAAATTCTAGTAAAAACCACAATCCTGTGGATCCTGGAAGCCCCAACCCCACTGCCTACTGTAAGAGTTGAAGGGATCAACAGCCAAACATTACTGCTGGAGCCATGCTCTTTGGAATATTCCAGTGCCTGTAAAGTTCTAGGCTAGTGGTAGGTTTGCAGTTGCATTAGCCTTTCTCTCTGCAATCTTTCTAAGTCTGATGATTTTGCAAATGACCTCTAAATTCAAATATTTACTTTTATTTTTTTAATCCACTGTAAGTAACCAAAGTATTTTACATGTTGGACCAAACCCTATTGTACTATATGTTGATTATTCCACTCTTGCTCTAATCATTCCAATCATTTTTGTTTTCTGTCTTGTTACATTAAAACAAAAGACAAAACAGTGAACTATGCCACAGTGTCATACTTTTGGCTCATGCTGTGACATATACCTGTAGGTAAAAATCTTTTTAAAAATTCAACTTCTTTATCTGGGTCCATAACGTAACCACTTTAAATTTAATTTTTTCATACAGTGAATATTGATCTACTCAAAATCCAGGGCACAGTCCTGATTTTAAAAATACATAGAATTTCAAAGTGATTGAAATATCATCACTGTGTGTAATTATTTTTCAAAATACATTTAAAAGACATTTGCAATTGAAATAAAATTGCATTTCCAAGGGAACCTAATGTTATACGTTAAGATATATGTAAATAATATAATATTTAATACCAAAGAGCTTTATTAATTGAGTACTACAACTTTTTGATTAGTCAAAGATATGTCTGCCTTATATCAAATTCCACTAAACTAATAATACATAATCAAGTTCCTTTGTATTCATGCATTTTTTTCCCTAACTTAGTAATCAACAACATTGGCATGTTGTAACTCAAACATAAACACTAAAAGTATGTAAATGATTCACTAAAATTAATCACAGCACAGTTGGCTTATATGAGAACTATTTTATTACAAAATCATGATGAATTCTGGCAAAAGTCTAATCCATTGGTAGACACTTAGGAATGGAAGTCCAGGAAGAAGAAATTGTGGCAAACCATTGATGATAACCTCAGAGAGAGGTCCAAGTTTTTATTTTTGTTCTTGTCTCATTTTGATCACCTCTTTATTCTTATTTTATCACCAGGTAGAAGACAATAGAAGGGCTTGTTCTTAACACTTAATGGTGCTCCTCTTTCAAACAAGGCTTTCACCACTATTTTATAGCATCTGAAATGTAACTTGTGGAATCAAAGTCAGTCTGCCAATTATGTAATTTCTGCTTTGTGATTTGAGAGAACTTTCAATACAGGCAATAGAATGTGAAATTTTGAATTGTATAAATGTTATTGAAACATCTTTTCTATTTTGGCAAACAGATTATTTTCCATTTTACAATGTAGTTAAAATTATAGCTTGAATAGTATTTTTCCACTATACTGAACACAGGATAACAATTTTTCTTATTAAGTGAAAAAATATTAGCTGTATTTATAACCTTGGATATGTTGTCACAAGATGGTATAAATGTGTTTTCTACTATGATCTACTACGTATACAAAAGAAAACATTTTTAGTTTCCTGCAAAGCAAACTAAATAGGGTCATCAGGTTCAGATGAAACTTCTGTTTTCTATTCCCAACATTCCCAAAATTTCTGTTTCCAACAAGGTGATAATTTTAAAGACAACACTAAGATGCTCCAATGTCATAATTTGGGTGGCTGGTCAGAGAATTAAAGATTAACAAAAAGGAGAGAAAGATATAAAACTTTAGTTAAACAAATCAATACTGGATGATGCTGGGACATGATAAGATTTGTTTATAGGATTTCTGAGTTATAGGAATAGCCTTTAGATGGCTAGTGCACACTTAAACTAAAAGAAAATATGATAGTATGGCACTCTCATGCTGGTATTTTCCATACTGTAGAGAAGACAAACACTTGAAATATAGTTTTTTAATATGATGATTAATGCTAAGTGTCTAAATTTGACTCCAGTACTGTATGCTCATAACATCATGATTACTGAGGAGGAATGGAATACATTTAAAAAACAATAGCATATTAATAAGTCCATCTAACACACAAATTATATATCTTATAAACTCCATTCATGTAGCAACATAAAACACAGTGTGTTGTATATCAGCTTTTTACACAAATTTTGGTTGTCACGTCCTTGTCAGTTAAGACTTTGCTCAAATACAGCTTCTTTAAGGTGGGTACATTTCTTGTCCATGATCCACAGTTGAAAATGACAACTTATAACCAAACAGAATGCCCTCTGGCTCTCTGTTCATTGCTTTTTCTACCATGCCATACTGCTTCATAGCAGGAATACTTGTTCTGATCCCTGAGAAGAGTGCCCGAAGTGCAAATGCACTTTAGATATAAGTAGGGCAGAACACTAACTTTTAAAGATTTAAGAGCCTGAGATCCATATATAGATCAATCACTTAGACATATGGGTATCATGGATGCCTGTGAGTATGGAACACATATTTTGTTTTCCCTTCAAATAAAGAGATTTTAGTCTAAGTACTTTGATAGGTATATAACTGAGACCCATGATTTTGTTCCAAATGCCACAGAAGAGACTTTTTTTTTTTTTTTTGGCTGAAAATGCTTATGACATAAATTAAAGCAACTACATTAATTAAAAAAATCATTTGTATATTCTTAATGCAAGACCTACTTGTGAATAGGTCTGTCTTTTGATAAACCAACTAAGCTCTAAAAATGGAAAATGTTCCCTTAACTACCTCAGTAGTTACCTCAGGTCCCTATTGTTTTCAGTGAACACTCATGGTTGAGATAAAATGACTGTCATCAGGAAGGAGGAAAAATCTTCTTGTCTGTTGCTGCTGCCCTGGAAACACCTAATTAATCTAAAGAATTAAGTACAGTAGGTAATAAAATGTTAAATATACTTGAAAAATTCATTTTATTCTCTTTTTATTAGAAATTTGACCTGAAAAATGTTTTTTTAAATTTTGTCCTAGCAAAATGAAATGATACCATTTTTAATTTGTTGAGTTAGATTGCACAATTTGAATTACAGATGATTTATATTTATGTTATCAGGAGCTTTCAAGAAATAAGTGAAAATGATAAGAATGTTATTTCTTAAAAATTCTCAAGCTGATACAAGAGAATAGAGTAATTCTCAGAAATAGTCTAGTTGTTCATAACATTGGCTGCTTCTTGTCCATTATATCAGGTTATATAATTTGGTTATAAAATTGGTTAGATAATTTGATCAGATGAAATATTGCCCTGAATTCTTGGGACTACAATTTGGACTGAAAAGAGCATTTTTTTTTTCTTACATATTTTTCTATTTTCTTTCCTAACATATAGCAGATTACAGAGTATTCTAATAGAATTAACTTTGTTATTCTCTCCTTGTAGAGTCCAATTAAACTGTTTAGTAATAAGTAGGGCTTACTTCACTGGAAAGTAGCTAAATAAGATTTTCTATCTTCTGTCTTCTCCAGGAGACTCTTCTGAGTTCTGCTGATTTGACTGGCACTTAATGTACTTTTTTAGATCCCAGATAAGAATAAAGCTAAACAATGGAAATAAATTTTACATGCTATGTGAGCTTCCACATATTTTCATCCATATATACTATGACATGGGATGCAGTACCTTTGTACTTATATAATTGCCTGATACCTGAAAGCCCTAACTTTCATGTACATTCATTGAAATATATTTTTAAAGATCTCTAATTTGGGTGAATTAATGAATTTTAAACTTTTATGAAGACTTCCTTTTCAGAATGTGATGAAATAATTTATTTACAGAAACTGCAAGAATAACTAAATAACATAGCCTACACCATGGACATTATAATGATGCCCCTTCATCAAAAACTGATTTACATTTTCAATGAATCCTAAATAAAACTCCAGTTGGTATTGTGGAAATTGATAACATGGTTGTAAAATTCACATGGAAATACAAGGAGCCAAGAATAATCAATCTAAAACTAAGAAAGAAAGATTAAGCAAGAAAACCTGAAGGCAGAACCTATCAGACATTGAGGATTAAAAAGCTAAAGAACTAGGATGGTGTGGTAGTGTGGAATTAGCACATTAGCCTCAGTAGGCTAATGACACAGGATATGATCCACACATAGACCCATGCCTAAATTACAAATTGATTCATGGCAAAGCTGACACTGCAGAGCAGTGTGGAAAGGGTGGTAAATAGTGCTGTGTCAACTGACTAGCCATATATGAAAAATAAAGCTTGTACTCGAAGTCACATAAAGAAATATCAGGTCCAAGTAGATTATTGATCTAAAGGTCAAAGGTAAATAAAGCAAGCTTTTAGAGAAAAATATGAGGATACTTTCTTGGCTTTGGGATAGGCAATAATTTTTAAAAACTAGACAGAAACTGTGATCCATAAAAGTACAACCAGATATATTGGATTTCATTAAGGACTTCTGATTAAAAGAGATTACTGAAAGAACAGTAAGTCACCAAGTAGGAGAGATATTAACAATACATAGTACTTATATAAGCCCCAATACTGTAAAAAGACTATTTAAAAACTCCTACAATCATTGAGAAATAAAGGTAATTCAATAGAAAAATAGAGAAAACGTAATCCCCCTTTAAAAAAAGGATGCCAAGGTGATTGAGGCACATTACAAGGTAACTAAATTCATTAGCCACCTAACAGAATGACTAAAAGAAACAACAGAAGACAGGAAAAGTGAATGAGGATACAGAGCTACTGGAAATTTCAAATACTGTTGATGGGAGAGTACAATTTGTTAAAACAACTTTAGAAAACAGTTTGTCAATTTCTTCAAAATCAGACCTTGGGAGACTCAGGAATTTCACTTCTAGTTACATCCCTCAAAACAATGAATAAATATGTTTACCAAAGTACATTTATATGAATGTTCACAACAGCTATAGTCATAATAGCTATAAATGGGAAGGTATTTAATATTCATCATTATTGGGAATAGTCAAGTAAATTATAGAAAATTCATAACAAATTCATAAAAATTAATATGCATTGCTGAAAATGAATGAATCACAGCTACAACATATAATAAGTATGGATTTTAAAATTTAAGCTTTAGCAAAGAAGCAAGGAACAAAATAACTACTTTATAATTCTACTTATATAGTTTTAAAATAAAACCCATTTAGAATTTTGGAAGACAAGTTAATAGGTACTTTTCCCTGACTTTAGTGATTGAGAAGAAGCTTGAGAACACTTCTGGGCTGCTAATAATATCGTTTCCTAATTTGGGAGCTAGGTATATAGGTGAGTTTGTTTTCTTAAAGAAGACTGACCTAAAAATTTATGATTCATATATTTTTCCATCAGTATATTAAATTTCAAAACAAGATTAAAAATTAGAATATAAAAGATTTATGGATTTGGAGATATGAGTTTTATTTATGGTATTGTCTTTTTTTTCTTTCTTGTTATATTTTAAAGGACAAAAAAAAATTCAATCTTTGATTGTCCAAAATAAATAAGGCACTCGATCTTGGTTTCAGGTTATCAACATTCTGTTAGCTTTCATTTAAAACCATACTTGGGCAGAATATATGAACAGACACTTCTCCAATGAAGACATGCAAATGGCTATCAGACACATGAAAAAATGTTCATCATCACTAGCCATCAGGGAGATTCAAATTAAAACCACATTGAGATACCACCTTACACCAGTTAGAATGGCTAAAATTAGCAAGACAGGAAACAACATGTGTTGGAGAGGATGTGGAGAAAGGGGAACCCTCTTACACTGTTGGTGGGAATGCAAGTTGGTGCAGCCACTTTGGAAAACAGTGTAGAGATTCCTCAAGAAATTAAAAATAGAGCTTCCCTATGACCCTGCAATTGCACTACTGGGTATTTACCCCAAAGATACAGATGTAGTGAAAAGAAGGGCCATCTGTACCCCAATGTTTATAGCAGCAATGGCCACGGTCGCCAAACTGTGGAAAGAACCAAGATGCCCTTCAACGGACGAATGGATAAGGAAGATGTGGTCCATATACACTATGGAGTATTATGCCTCCACCAGAAAGGATGAATACCCAACTTCTGTAGCAACATGGACGGGACTGGAAGAGATTATGCTGAGTGAAATAAGTCAAGCAGAGAGAGTCAATTATCATATGGTTTCACTTATTTGTGGAGCATAACAAATAGCATGGAGGACAAGGGGAGTTAGAGAGGAGAAGGGAGTTGAGGGACATTGGAAGGGGAGGTGAACCATGAGAGACTATGGACTCTGAAAAACAATCTGAGGGGTTTGAAGGGGCGGGGGGTGGGAGGTTGGGGGAACCAGGTGGTGGGTATTAGAGAGGGCACGGATTGCATGGAGCACTGGGTGTGGTGTAAAAACAATGAATACTGTTATGCTGAAAATAAATTAAAAAAAAAATACTTGGGGGTGTCTGGGTGGTTCAGTGGGTTAAGCCTCTGCCTTGGCTCAGGTGTCATCTCAGGTTCCTGGGATCAAGCCCCGAGGGCTCTCTGCTTAGGAGGAAGCCTGCTTCCCCCTTTCTCTGCCTGCCTACTTGTGATCTGTCTCTCTGTGTCGAACGAACAAATAAAATCTTTAAAAAAGTAAATAAAACCATACTTGATCATGGACTAAGGGTGCTTGGGTGGCTTGGTTGCTTAAGGTCCAACTCTTGATTTTGGCCCAGGTCCTGATCTCGGGTTCACGAGCTGGAACTCGGCATCAGGCTCTACACACAGCAGAGAGTCTGTTGAGATTTTTCTCTCCCTCTCCCTCTGCCCCTCCCCCCCACTCTCTCTCTCTTTCTCTTTCCAAAATAAATAAATAAATCTTAAAAAAAAAATAAAGACATACTTGATGGAAAGAACAGTTTTAGCCAACAACTCTAAAATTTTAGACCTTAGAATATTGATTTGGGAAATAAGTGGTCCTTGTTTTATACCACTATTCTTTTCCCCATAAATTTACATTTCTTTTTCTGTGTGTGAATCAAAATGGGTAATGTTTTGCAGTAAATTTTGCTTAAGTGTAAAATGTCCAGCATAACTTTAGACAGAATGATAGAAGAGATAATAATTACTTTTAATCAATAATTTGGTTTCCTGATGATTGTGAATTTTCCCTTAAACCTATCTTACTTCTATTTTCTCTGCTCAGTTGTGGAAATAGAAGTACGAATCCCACTCGATTGATGAAATAATTACTAAAAATTAGTCCCTGGTAAGATTTTTTTTTTTTTTAAGACTTTACTTATTTGACAGAGATCACAAGCAGGCAGAGAGACTGCCAGAGAGAAAGCAGAGGAATCAGGCTCCCCACTGAGCAGATAGCCCAATGTAGGGCTTGATCCCAAGACCCTGGGATCATGTTCTGAGCTGAAGGCAGAGGTTTAACCCACTGAGCCACCCAGGCACCCCCACTCCCGGTAAAATCTTTTCACTGCATTTGGAGAGTCTGCTCACATATTCATTTTATGTGTGTGTGTACTTATGTGTACATGTGCATATATGTGTGTGTGTTAGTGTTTATGTAAATCTTGGTCTCATCAGAAAATAGAAATAGTATCAGGAAAAAATGATCCTTAAATTCTGTCCCTCTATTGTTATTCAATTTCTTGGCTAAAAGCCTGAAACTATAACTATTAGCATACATCATTTCTACTTTAGCTGATTTATAAACAGATAATGACAAGAGAGCTAGAAAGGTTAAGATATTTATGAAATCATCCTGAAATATTCTGGAGAAAACATCTATTGTGATGCATGTTTTAAAGTAATCATTAAAACCAAAAAATTAGGGGCGCCTGGGTGGCTCAGTCGGTTAAAGCCTCTGCCTTCGGCTCAGGTCATGATCTCGGGGTCCTGGGATTGAGCCCTGCATCGGGCTCTCTGCTCAGCAGGGAGCCTGCTTTCTTCTCTCTCTCTCTGCCTGCCTCTCTGCCTACTTGTGATCTCTGTCAAATAAATAAATAAAATCTTAAAAAAAAATTAGCTTTTCTTTTTGTGATTAAAAGTAAGAGTCTATACTATTTGAAAATTAAAAACTGATAGTGTGGGTATTGGACTTCCTTAGGTCATATTCTTTGGAAATAAGGATTAAACTCTGTTATAAAGAAATGCCAAAATTCCAAGATGAAAATTATAATCTATGACTAAGTCTCAGAGGATCACACTGAAGGATGGGGACTTCAAGAAGAGAAAGATATGAAAATTACATCTGTAGGTGTTTTTACATATTGCCTAAACCACAGATGAAGCAATGGTCCTGATTAGGTAGAAAAGTGGAAGAAAAATTGGGACACATAGTGTACAAAAATGTGACCTAGAAAACGGAGACTATGTTTATGGTCTGATTCTGTGTTATTTGGTTTATGTGAAGTGGTTCAAAAATGCCTCTAATTGGAATGTTCTTATTCTTAAGAGGGCATACTTTAGTGGCCTTTACCAACTGATTCTGTATAACAAGGCTATTTTGTCTACAGTTGGAGCTTAATTTGGTTAAGGTAAGTCATGGATTTCTTATTCTTGAAAATATCTGGAATTCTAGTCAGGCACTGACTTTCAGAAGAATTTTTTTTTCTTTGTGTTTTATTAAAAATTATTTCAAAGTATATAACCATAGTTCCTATAAAGAGTAATGTGGTAATGTTTCCAACCCCAGTCAAATTATCTTCCCAACTTCCATGATGAATGAAGGGAATTAGGTATAATTAATCATAAAAAGAATAATTTCTGGAATCTTGTTTTGAAAGTACTTAGAGAAGTTAAGCTTAGTCGACTGTGAGAACTATGTAGCATCATTTTACTCTACTTTCTCAGAAGTTTTACTGATGAGGTCATGTATTTCTAGAATTAAAATTGTGCAGGTAAATTCATTCTAAATGATTCCTGCTCAATAATATCAATCTACATTAATAAAATGCTCTGAAAGTTTTAGCAAATGTCCACCAGCCACATGCCCAGGATCATTAATTTTAACTCAAAGATTTTCTAGTATGGAGCAAAAGGATTTCAAAGAAATGAAAGGAAGATACGGAACCAAGACCTGAGTTATATCAGGACATTATAGAGTACTCATGTTGCCATCAACACTGCTTAGAAAATACATATTACATTATTTAATTTTTTTATAACTTCTTCCATAACCTCAGGAAGTGTGTGTGTGTGTGTGTGTGTGTGTGTGTGTGTGTGTGTGCGTGTGTGTGAGAGTGTGTGTGTGTGTGTTTGATGTACTGTGGGCTGAAATGCAAGATCTTTTCTTCACAAAACATAATGGGACTAAGATTGTGCTTTTTTTCTTTTTTTTATAATTCCTCATGCTTTGTAGGTGCTTGGAAAATAGTTGGATGACTGAATATAGCTATCAAAACTAAAAATGTGCACAACTGCTGAGGTTCAAAATGAAGAGAGTGAATGTTACAGGCTAAAATCAAATAAAGATAGATGTCAAAGAATAATGGTTAGTCACTAAGCTCAGGAAAAGAGAACTACTGCAAGTAAGTAGAAAACTTAAAAAAAAAAAAAAGGAGAAAAGTGGAAACACGGGAATTAACCCAGTGCCACCTGTCCTCCTTTACTCATTTATTGGGCCACTCTGGGTGGTATATAAAACAAATAACCTGACTTTCAGGGCCAGAGACAAGGCAACTTGCTGGTGAGGTATATAAGATACATTTTAGTGAATTGTCAAGAACTGTAATTCTGGGGTGCCTGGGTGGCTCAGTCCATAAACGTCTGCCTTCAGCTCACGTCATGGTCCCAGGGTCCTGGGATGGAGCCCTGCACCACACTCCCTTCTCCATGGGAAGTCTGCTTCCTCGTCTCCCACTCCCCCTGCCTGTGTTCCCTCTCTGGCTGTGTCTCTCTCTGTCAAATAAATAAATAAAATCTTTAAAAAAAAACAAAAAACAAACAAACAAAAAAAAACCTGTAATTCCAAGAATGATTTAGGGACAAGTTTTAGAAACCATTTGAAGGACATAAAAAGCACTTTTAAGAAGGTAAACATAAGAAAAATAGGCACTTGTTATTAATCTCTTAATGGTCAAAAGGACATCTTTATAAATTATCACCTTCTAATTGTTTTCTTTGGAGTCAAATACAAATGAACTAAATATTTGAAAGAGTAGGAGATAAAAAAAATATACTTGATGTAATTAAAGAAAAAAAGAATAATCATGTAGATCTTTTATAATGAAAATTAAATATCCCAGAATATTAAAGCCCATCTTCTGACCCCAAAGAAACGAAAGCTGTAAACAAAGTGCTGGGCATAAATGGAATTTGAGCTTGAAGAAATGTTCCTGATGGTAAACAGGTAATTTTTGATCAAAAGGATATGAAATCCAATGAGTTAGAAATTGGACTGTAATATAAAAGGACTTTGGGTAAATACCTAAAATTGCTTAGAATTATAATATATTTTCCTACATCCAAATAACATTTGTGAATTGATCATAAAAAGTCTTAGGAGCAATAATGTTTCAGAAAGAATAGAACATATATTGTATATGTAATGTATTTAAATGTCAGTTCATAAACCAGAAACCGCTATCTACAACTGAAGGCTCTAGAGTTCCTCATTTAAAACATACATTAATTTCTGGGGGAAAAAATGACAGAAAAGAAGATGACGAGGGACCTACTTGAACTAAAGCAGTCACAATGTAAATTAACACTTTTCTCAGGTGATGAAAAAGTATAAGGATGTTGATGGCATCGCACAATGAAATTACTTCTAAGACTGAATATCAGCTCTCACACTCACTCATTTGGGTTCCATGACACTGAAATTTTCTTCCAACTTCACTTCCACATACAACCCCATACATTACTTTTATTTTCTTTTAATTTTTTTTATTCAAGTATAGTTGACACACATTATTACATTAGTATCAGGTATACAAAATACAAGATAGTGATTCAACATCTCTATACCTTGTGCTATGCTCACCTCAAGTGTATCTACCATCTGTCACCATGCAATGCTATTACAATATCAGTGACTATGTTCCCTATGCCATGCATTTTATTCCCGCGATGTATTCATTCCATTCCTGGAAGCCTTTATCTCCCATTCTCCTTCACCCATTTTCCCCACCCTCACACCCCTTCCCTCTGGCAACTATCATTTTGTTCTCTGTATTTACAGGTCTATTCTGCTTTTTGTTTGTTTATCCATTTGTTTTGTTTTGTTTTATATCTTATATATGAGTGAAATATAGTATCTGTCTTTCTCAGTCTGATTTATTTCATTTCGCATAATAAGTGCTCTAGTTCCATCCATGTTGTCACAAATGACAAGATCTCATCCTTTTTATGCCTGTGCACTATTCCTCTGTGTGTGTGTGTGTGTGTGTGTGTGTGTGTGTGTGTTTGTGTATACCACATCTTTATCCATGCATTATCAATGGACACTTGGATTAGTTCTATATATTGGCTATTATAAATAGTGTTGCAAAAAATATAGAGGTGCATCTATCTTTTAAAATTAATGTCTTTGTTTTCTTTGGGTAAATACCCAGTAGTTGAAATTATTGGGTTACATGGTTTTGTATTTTTAGTTTCTTGAGAAACCCCCATATTGTTTTCCATAGTAGCTGCACCAATTTACATTCCCATCAACAGTGCATAATAGTCCCTTTTTCTCCACATCCTCACCAACACTTGCTGTTTCTCATCTTTTTGATTTTGGATATTCAGATAAATATAAAATGCTATCACACTGAGGTTCTGATATGCATTTTCCTGATTAGGGATGTTGGACACCTTTTCATATGTCTGTTGGCTATTTTTATGTTGTCTTTGGAAAATGTCTATCCAAGTTCTCTGTCCATTGTATAAAATATTTATTTATTTGGGGGGACATAGGGAGAGGGAGAGAGAATCCTCAAGCAGGCTCCCCAGTGAGCATGAAGCCCAGCAGAGGGCTTAATCCTAGGACCCTGAGATCTTGACCTAAACCAAGATTAAGAGCTGGCTGCTTAACCAACTGAACCACCCAGGTGTCCCTCTCTGGCCATTTCTTGATTGGATTGAGTGGTTTGTTTTTGTATTTGTTTTTTTTTTTTTATGTTGAGCTGTGTGAGTTCTTTATATATTTTGGATATTAACTTTTTATCAGCTATATCATTTGAAAATACTTCTGTTCAATAGATTACCTTTCTGTTTTACTGATAGCTTTCTTCGCTGTGTACACACTTTTGTTTGGTGTAATTGATTATTTTTCTTTTGTTTCCTTTGCCTTAGGAGGCATATCTAGAAAAATGTTGCTGTGTCTGATGGCAAATGACTGTCTGCGCTTTCCTACAGAATCTTTAATATTTCAGGTTTCACGTTTAGCTCTTTAATCCATTTTGAGGGTTTTTTGGTATATGGTGTTAGAAAGTGGTCCAGTTTCATTCTTTTGCATGTAGCTGTCCATTCTTCCAACACTAATTATTGAAAAGACTCTTTCCTGAGGTATATTCTTACCTATTTGTCATAGACAAATTGACCGTATATGTATGGGTTTATTTCTGGGCTCTGTATTATGTTCTGGTGATCTATGTCTATTTTTATGCCAGTACCTGAAAGTTTTGATTATTACAGCTTTGTAGTGTATCTTGAAATGTGGAATAGTGGTACCTCCAGCTTTGTTTTTCCCAAGATTGCTTTGGTTATTCAGGGTCTTTGGTGACAACCCCATCAGTTTCTGAATATTACTTCTTTTTTTAAAAGATTTTATTTATTATTTGACAGAGAGAGACACAGCGAGAGAGGGAACACAAGCAGGGAGAGTGGGAGAGTGAGAAGCAGGCTTCCTGCAGAGCAGAAAGCCCAATGCGGGGCTTGATCGCAGGACCCCGGGACCATGACCTGAGCCAAAGGCAGATGCTCAGCAACTGAGCCACACAGGCACCCTGCATATTACTTCTTATCCAAACTTTCACATCTTGAAATGCCTCCTAACATTTCATTATGTATCCACAAGAATTATTTAATTTTTCTTTCAATTTTCCTTTGTGTTCACTAACATTTTGCTGTATTCTAACTTAAATACATTGGACCAAATGGTTTGGCCTTTGACATGTCCTGTGATATTTGTTGATATTCACTGTACAGCTAATATAAAGATGATTTTTACAAATATCCTATGTTCTATATAAGTGTTAGCTGAAGTTCATTAATTATACTATTTAAAACCTTTAGACTTTTTAAAAAAAATATATTATTTATTTATTTGACAGAGTGAGGGAAAGAGCACAAGTAGGCAGAGCTGCAGGCAGAGGGAGAAGCAGGCTCCCCGCTGAACAGAGAGCCCAACACAACTCTCAGTTCCTAGGACTCTGGGATCATAACCTGAGCGGAAGGCAGCTGCTTAACTGACTGAGCCACCCAGGTACCCTAAAACATTTTGTCTTAATAAATTCCTCACTTGCAACCTCTAAAGTACGAAGTTACACATACAACCTTTATGAAGATGGATTTATAAACAATAAAAGAGTACATTGATTTTAATATTAGCTTCCTATCACAATGTGCCAAATTATCATACATGTAGTGGCTTACAGGAACACTCATAGTTTAGCTCACAGTTTCAGAGGTTAATGTCTTGCTTGAGCAGCATGGCTGTCTTCTCTATTCAGGGCAACAAAAGACTGAAATCAAGATGTTGGCTGAGCTCAGTTCTTATCTGGAAGTGCTGTGGAAAATCTCTCTTCCACATTAATCCTTTTTGTTGGCTAAATACATCTCCTTGCAGTGTAAAACCAAAGTCCCAGTTTCTAGGCTCTCAGCTGGTGGCTTCTCCTAGTTTCTAAAACCCACATGAATTCATTACGATGCGCACCTCCCCTGCCATCTTCAATCTGCCAAATCTTTCAAATATCTGACTTCTTTAATACCAGCTAGAGTAAATTCTCTGCTTTAATGAGGTCTTGTGATTTGATTTGGCACACTTGGATATTTCCCTTTATCAGTGTCCACTGTGCCATACAGTATAACATAATCATGGGAGTATGATTCATCATTATCATATTCTAAAGGATTATGCACAGTATATATATCAGATGGGAAGAAAATTTGAGTGCTATTTTAACACACAAGTATTATAGCACCATCATAATAGACAATGGTTCAATAATCTGTTGATTTAGTTTTGTTTTGTTTTTGAGCTCATATCTTTAATGTGTGATTGTCAGGATTATTCTGGCTTCAAAGTGAGCTTTAAATTTTCCCTTTATGCTCTGTAACACTTTCTAGAGTATATATATTCCATAAATGTATGAATTGACTCCACTCATAAATGCATCTAGGGCTGAAACTTTCTTCAAAGTAATTTTTTATCAGAATAAAAAAATTTGAACTATGGGTATTTGTCTAAGTTTTAAGTAAATAGTTCACATTTCTATTTAAAAATATACTTCATCTTAACTTTTAATACTTTAACTTAGAGGTGCATATAAGATTGTTTTAGGTAAAGAAAATGTAGTATATACATATACAGAATCCTATTTACCCATAAAAAAAGAAACATTTGAAATATGCTACACCATGGATGAACTTTGAGGACACGATGCTAAAGTAAATACGCCATTCATAGAAAGAAAACTACTGTATGATTCCACTTACATGTGATACCTAAAATAGTCAGATTTGTAGAATTGATTCAAATCTGTATACTTTTTCCTTTTGTGTCCTATTTCACAAGGTAGGATCCAGTAAGTGCAAAACACTCATTTTTGGAAAACTAGACAAGGAAATTTGGTTATTTCTGTGACACACAACATTTTAAGATGATAACTAGAATTATGATTGATAACATTATACCAGGATATATCTTTTAGTTTCTGCGTTTTGGTTATCCTGGCTAGAGTTTTTTAGAAATCTTTTTTGAAAAATCTTTATCAGTTTTTATAAAAATGTTTTCGAACAATCACATTTGATTTTCCTGTTTTCAATTTCATTGATTTCTACTGTATTTTTTTGTTTAAGCTTAAATTTCTCTCTTTTTCATGTTAGCTTAGATTATTTAACTTTGATCTTTCTTTTTTTATAATATATTCATTGAATGCTGTAAATTTCTATTAAACACTTTGCTGAATTGCACAAATTTTGATAAGTTGTATTTTTAGTTTCATTTAGTTTACAATATCTTTTAGTTTCTCTAGGAATATATGGTTTCTCATGAAAAGAATGTATCAATCTTTGTCATACTTAATTCTTCAAACTTGATCCAATAACATTTTACCTACGAGTAATTCCTGGACATCACTCCTTTGTGGTGAAATTCTTACCAAGATATTAATGTTGATAAAGTATTTCTTTTGTTATTTTATTTGAACACAAACTATAAATGGATTCTTCCTGAGATTTCCACTTTTAATTATTAAATTATTTATGATAAGAAATATAAAGAGAGATGAACACTGATTTTATTTTGGATGTGAAATTATATTCATGTGGAAGACAGATTAATGGATCTATAGAGCATAATGCTAACTGAAATGAGCCAGTCTGAGAAACACAAATAACATATGATTTTACTCATGTGGAATTTAAGGAGCAAAAGAAATGAACAAAGGAAATGAAAAAAACAAAAACAGAGAGAGAGAGAGAGAGACAAACAAAAAAAACAGACTCTTATATGTGGAGAACAAACTGATGGTTACCAGAGGGGAGGTGGGTGGGGAGATGGGTGAAATAGGTGAAGAGAATTAAGAGTACAATTATCATGATGAGTAATATATGGAGCTGTTGAATCACTATATGGTACACCTGAAACTAATATAAAACTGTATGTTAACTATAATGAAATTAAAATCTAAAATTACTAAAAAAAGGAAAAGCAAACAAACAAACGTGTCTTCATACACTTCGTTGTATTTAAATTTTTACCTGATAATACGTTATTTTTATAAATAAAAATATTTCATAAAATAACCAAAAAAACAAAATGTGTACTTAAATCTGTGGTTATGTAATTATTTACATATAAAATAAAATAGGGCGCCTGGGTGGCTCAGTGGGTTAAGCCGCTGCCTTCGGCTCAGGTCATGATCTCAGGGTCCTGGGATCGAGTCCCGCATCCGGCTCTCTGCTCAGCAGGGAGCCTGCTTCCCTCTCTCTCTCTGCCTGCTTCTCTGTCTACTTGTGATCTCTCTCTGTCAAATAAATAAATAAAATCTTTAAAAAAAAAAAATAAATAAAATAAAATAAAATAAAATAAAATAGCCTGCTTTTTATGTAAGTTCACAAAGATAGATATTTTATCCAGTTTTCTATCTTCAAGGTTTTGTTGACATCTTATTTTTTGGAGTTTTATTTGTAAACATATATAAAATTAATTATAGGCCATATATATTAAAAAATCTTTCAATATTCTCTGACAACCCTTTTATACTGTCTTTATTTTAAAAAGAAAATTTCAACTGACTAGAATTTGTAATGAAGACATGTTTTTTTCATGAAGTTTATGTGGATGATATATTTTCTCAGATTTTGCATATCTAAGGAGTATCTTTTGATTACCTTCACACATGAATAACAAAACAGTAGTGTTTTAAATTCTTATACCATAAACTTTCCCTCTCAAAACAATATAGCAATTTCCCTTCTGCCCTTCAACATTTTGAGTGGCAGAGGATAAACCCAACATACTTTTCTTTTTTTCCAAATTGATTGGCTCCTTTGGAAAATTTGGATTTTTTGGTATTATTTAAATGTATTTATTTTATCCAAATTAATTGAAGTGTTTTCTCTTGATGTTAAACTTGTTTGATCTTAATGAGTCAATAGTTTAGAAAATTAAGTCTTCATCACATTTTATAGTCTATATATTCAGTTTCTTTTTCAGTAAAATCAAGCATTTTCTTCTCAGTCTTAATGCATGTCAATTTCTCCTTTATGATTTTATCTCCAACCTTTTCTTTCCTGAGAGATGTCCTTTCCTCTGTTTTAATGTTTGCTATGTAGAATACACTCTATAATCTCTAATATATATAGATTTTATATGTACTATGTCATTTTTATAAATTCTGTACAGTTTACTTTTTTAATATTTTTTTTTTATTTGAGAGAGAGAGAGCATGAGCAGGGGGAGGGACAGAGGGAGAGAGATAATCTCAGACTCCCTGCTGATCATGGAGCCTGATGCAGGGCTCAATCTCAAGACCCTGAGATTATGACCTCAGCTGAAATCAAGAGTCAGAACCCTAACAGACTGAGCCACCCAGGTCCCTTCTTTACTTTTTTATTTTTTAATGTCTATCCTTTACATTAGGGTTTTTTGGTTTTTTTTTAAATGACTTCCTATTCTCTAAGGTTGTGGAAATGTTCCCATATCTTGAATTTTTGTCTATTTCTCATCTTCTATTCTTATACCTTTCTTCCTTGTTTATTTTCTTTTTTTAAATTTAATTTAATTTTTTCAGTGTTCCAAAATTCATTGTTTATGCACCATCTTTTCTGTTTTCTTTCTCCTTCTTTTTTTTCTCTTCTTTCCTTAATAACCATTCTTCTTTATTATGCATTTTTCCTTACAATAGAAACAAAATGACAGGAGAAAGGGCCAATTTATACTGAACTGTTGCTTTCACAATCAGTTGGGATTTTTCTCTCATAAAAATAAACTCTGCCACAGCAGGAAAAAACTAGTTTGAAAGGAAATTACCTAACATCAAAGGATTTAACATTGGTACTACATGTGTATTGCTGATAATCTAGTTAAATGAGGTAAAATTTGTATTGGCTAAAAACAGACAAAAGAAAATAAACAGATTGTATAGTGTGACTATTTAAGACATTGGAGCTTTAAAATATGGCTTTGATAACATCTTACATGTGACTGCAATTCTCCCTGTTAGTCTCTACAGATCTTATCAGTGCCATCTAAGGTTAACTGATATCATAGGCTTCTACTTGTTAAAAAATGATTAAAGAAGACAATTTAGATGATACAAGCAAAATTTATATAATACTTCATGAAGTGGACAGTCTCCTTTCAGAGAAGTGCAAAATGGGGCAGAAGGTAGGAAGCTTTTATAGGATAAAGAAAAAGCAAGAGAAAAACAGAAACTATCTGAGTGGCTGGGTTACATAGTTAACTATGTTTGAGGCAAGAAAGTCCAGCTTTCTGAGGATTGGCTAACTGGATACACTACATTTCTGGTCAAGTGGAGAATTTCAAAGGACATAAAAGTCATCTGTTTGGTTTGCCGATATGGCATTCTAGATAGGAGTGGCTCCATCTTGGGCTTAGAAATTTATTTCGACAGTCTCCCCATTTTGATCATCCTCTTAGCCATTCAAGAAGTTTGATCAAAAATGGCAGTCTTAGCTTGATTCCCAGTTACTATTGTTTATTTGGGTCTCAGTGTAGTATTAACAAGCAGTGATGTCAGACTCCTGTTCTTAGAGCTGGTTACATTTTTCTGTTCTCTTTTGTTGTTCTAGTTAGGGAGACCATCTATCAGCTGGCCAATGGATGCCCAATGCATTTAAAACTTCTGAGAGAATGTAGCATATTAAGGAGACAATAATAATTTATTAGCAGCAAAATAATACCCCTGGTTTAGAGAGCACTCTCCAAGGTTGGACTAACCCTCAGTGCAACATCCTGAGATATGTGAACAATGGCATTATCTTTCCAGGCCAGGGCAAGACAAAATGTGGACAAAGAATCATAAAGACCTTAATAATATAAGGATTAGCAAAAGGATGTTCAGAGAAGGAAGGAGAAATGGAAAGAAATATTCTTGATCTGATGTTTTGGGAGGAAGCAATCTACCTCAGTGTTACTAGTCTTCCTAGTCAGTTTGATTTTGAGGTCTCCAGCATTTACGCAGGACCAGATGTCCAGTAGAGCCCTCGTCAGTTGTGAAATATGCACCCAAAATTTGACATCTTGCAATTTTGCAGCAGTGTAAGTGGGAGAAAGTACTGAAAGATTCCTTTCCATGAATCTCACTTTTACAAAAGCATAAGTAAGATAATTACTGCCTATAAGTGATGAAAGACTTAAAAATGCCCACTGTTAAAGATCTGATGAAAGTTTATTATAATGGAATTGACAAGGAAATTTGGTTATTACTGTAAGACACAATATTTTAAGATGATAACTAAAATTATGACTGATAATATTATACCAGGACATATCAGATTTTTAAGGAATTTTATAAAAGTTTTGGAACACTTAAATTAATAACATATACACATACAAATATAACTTAAGAAGGTTACACATCATTATTTCATTAACAATGTTGCCAAAAGTATCTAAATTCTTTGAATGTGGATGTTTTCCTTATTCAATGAATATCTATTATTTAACTCATCTCATTATAACTTTAAAGTTTTAAGTTTCCAAAAAAATTTTCAAAACTTTTTATGTAGACATACTGTAAAGCATAATTATTATTGAAAAGTTCATTTATAAACTTTTGTCTTGCTTACATCTATTTAATTTACTTGTTCTTAATAATGTTTAGACTGCTCATGAAAATTTCATGAGGCATTAAGTAGCTAATAATCTTCAGTTATCTTTTTTGTTGACAAATTCCTGACAGAGATAACATGAGCTTATTTGACTTTTAGTAAACATATGTAGAATAAAATTATATGTCTGCATTTTATTTAATATTGATAACTCTAAAGGCATGCTTTTTTAATTAAACCAACAAACTTAGTTAGCTTTTACTTATTAAAGATTATTGTAGATCCTGTGAACTTGAAAAACATTTGGGTTAGTTTTTATATTTCTGAAAGTATACTTGATTCTTATAAATGCTTAATTTCTTAAAGCCAGCTAAAAGAGTTGTTTATAAATTAATTTTGACAACACTATTTAGAGTAGAAACAAATAGCACATATCTATAACATACATACATGAACATATAAAAATACATAGATACAAAAACTATCTTATTACTTTTGTCTTAAAATTTTAGCCATGAGATAGATATGATAAGGCAGAAACTCACTAGTTTATATAAAAGGAGAGTTGGAGCCAAAATGTGTTTCTGGCAGATGGAATAAATTAATGGGTTCACATTTTCGTTAATGTTTGTGGCAAAGATTTTTAAAATTTTTCATTTGCATAATTTTTAAATAGTCACCCCCTTTTCATTTTTCTCTGATAAGATTTATCTCCCTGAAGTTTGGATTTCAAAAAGATGGCCCTCACTTCCTAGAGAACGCCAGGTAGAAAATATGTATCTCAAAGGCTCAGTGAAAGATGCAAGTTCTTCCAAAAAGGATTTTCTTTTGCCAAGTCCAGAATTTTTACAATGCTTATATGTTTTTTTGAGATGAATAGTGGGTGTTTTGGGATTGGTAAAAAGGATAAGTGGGCATTTTCTGTTCTTGTAAAAACTCAATTTGTAAAACAAATTGTCCTCAACAAATTAGGTTGCAAACTGAATATCAACCAACTGAATTTTGCTTCTTTATTTCAGAAAGAAGATCTTCAACTAAACAGAAATCAAATATTCCTAATGTTCTAGATTTAGAGTTGTCTCTGGAATGTTTATTTTTCCCTTTGAGTACATAGTTTCATTTTAGCCTAGGGAAGAAGTTTCTATCATGCTCTGAGAATTGGCTTCTAATTTGGCCAATTTCTGACCATGGAGCTACAAAAAAATAAACCAACAGAATTAGCCCTGAAGTGTCTTGTCGAATTTCAGCTGGGACAAAGAGTAAACATTTCTGGCAGTACTGAAAACCTCATGTGCACAAAAGGCATCCCTTAAAGAGCCTGCAGCAGATTCTGCCGTCCCAAGATCCAGAGTCACTCCAAAGAGAACCAAAAGAAAGAAAGACTTCCTCTGAGAGCTAACAGTCAGTAGGATCCTGTTGCAAATGAGGTGCAATCCACATTTCTGTCTGGCCCTATTTTGGGGCCCACAACCTGATGGCTGAGCTGTCTGCTTACACAAGAACCAACAACCTGTATGTCCAGGACAGGCTGATAATCAATCCAAATTCTCAGGACACAAAAGGAGCAAAACAAGAAGACAACAACTGTGCCTGGGAGAGAAAGGATCTACAACCAAAGAGTATGCCAAACCTAAACTCACAAGAATACAGATTTGGAACTGAATGGACAATGTAAAATTTTGCCTTCCTTTCTCCACCAGGCACTATACAGATTCAGGAGAACTGACTCTAGTAAGAATGTTCACCCTTTTCAAGCTTCTGCTACTTTTTCCAGGATTCTATCCACAAGCTCTAGAGTAAGTGAATTTATGTAGAGAATATAGCCAGAAAACATAGTACCTCCCCAAATTTGGCAAGATTTTCCATTAATTATAATTTTAGTTTCCCCTTGGATCTTTAAGGGGATAATTGGTAGGAGTTTACCAAAGAATATTTTGGAATCCCTCAACCCTAAAAAGGGCCCATTTGGGGAAACTTCCTTTGAGGGTAGTTATGGGGACATTTGAGTTGGTGTAGAAGAATCTGATAAAATCTTCAAGGACAGTCTTTCTTCCAGTGGCCTAGTTGCTTACGAATGAAACCCCAATTTCTGGGCCAGTGTTTTTATGATGGACCACTAGAGGGTACAATAGAGGTGGATGGGCTAGGTGTTTCCGACTTCTGGGTTTGGCACTATTGTAATTGTAAGGCCACTAAGTTGGTGGACTTTTTTTTTTTTTTAATAGTCTTGTGGTCTCTTCAGAGTGGAAAGACAATTCAGATAGAGGATTAGTAGACCATGAGTGCTCAGGTAAAGGAGCATAGTTAGGAGTAGTAGGAATCATGTCAGTCTTAGAGTCTTTAGTTTTAGGTACCACATATGTTTTTAATTTTAATTAGTCTTTTGCAGTGAAACTTTCAATGAAGAAATTTTGAAATTCTGAAGACTTATAGAGACTTATGCATGTACATTAACATAGATAACCCATTCTTTCTGTTAATTTGAGAATCCTTGAACTTCTTAAATGGAAGACTTGTCTAGTTTGAACATTCCCCATAATGGTCATTGTTAATTCTAAGTTACCTTAATAAGATTCTTCCATTTTTGTAGACATCTACAGCTTCCATGATCACATAACATAAGCGGGTATGCCAAAAGGTGTTGTGCTCAATTCTTTGAAACTTAATCATCCCATTTCTTTAGCCAAGTCTTGGGTTTCTCCAAACCAAACAACACCTGAGAGGTAGTAACTGATACTGGGGATTCAGTGGCATGAGAGTGTGCCTCATTGCATGGAAATTTTCTTGAGGTTGGCAGGTGACCTAGTGTTAATCTAACCCATTCCATGATCAAGTTACCCTAGCACAGGAGTCTTAGAGTTATGTGGTGAGCACTCTAATTGCTTCAAATGTTTCACCATGCACACCAATTTTGTGTCTTTGTCTTCTGAGATTCCCATTAGCAACAGATCTATCATTCTTTTCACCTGAAGATTTCTTTATAGCAGCAGATACCGTAATGGCTTTTAATAGCCTAACTTGTACTTATTTAGATTTTGATACATCCTTGTTCAATACAGTTCAAATTTCTTGTCTTACTTACCCAAGTACCCCAGCAGTTTATGCCATGGACTTATCTCAAAGCTTTGTGAATTCCTTAATGGCTGCCGCCTGTTGCAGACTCCCACTATAATTACCCCAAAGTCTTTTCAGGACCTCAGAAACTTTCTGAGAACTTTAACAAATCCTGTGAAACTTTTGAGAACCCAGAACTTTAATGGGAATGAACTAACTTACTAAATATATATATAATATATATATACATATATATATATATATATATATCTCAAATCCAGCAGTGACTTACCCATAGTCCTCAGGGATGACAAGAATGGGGAACTCAAAGGAATCCACAGATGCCTCACTTATGCCTCTCATCCTGCATGCCTCCTTCAGATCCTGTTCCTTGTCACCAGAAACTTAAAAATGGATAAAGAAGGCAATTTAGGTGATTCAAAAAAACTTATTTAATACTTTATGAAGCAGACAGTCCTTCAAAAAACTGCAAAGTGGGGCAGCAGAAGCTTTTATAGGATAAAAAAAAGAACAAGGAAGAGAAAAAGATAAAATTTCTGATTATCTGGGGCCACAGTCAGCTTAGAGTGAGAAGGCCAGAGATGGCTGGGTGTTTGGAGACTGGCTGACTGGGTATACTGTGTCTCTGGTCAAATGGAGCATTTACATGGACACAGAAGTTATCTAAGTTTCCATTTGCTGGCATAGACTCCAGGCTGGAGGGGCTCCGTTGAGGGCCTAGAAATTTATTTCAACATACTGTTATATCCAACGGGATTACAAACATATTTCTAACTATGGCCAAACTTTAAACTCTTAAATTAGTTTAGGGTCTTAATATTAGTATCATTTAGAGTTCACTTGGGCAAACAGAGCCATTATGATGTGAATAAGGAGAGATTGGAATTAGATTTTATTATGTGTCGCACTGGCAATCACACTGGTCTCTGAAATGGGAACATGGAAGAAATGTTCATGGAGAAGTCTGTGGGAAGCTCTTCACTGTATAGAACTGCCTCTATGGGTCTGCAGGGAAGTATCTGGTATAAGCCCGAGGCTGTTCTGTGTCACCAGAATCACAAGTAGGAAGATAGGCTGAGGTTTGATGTGAACACTCCCCAGGTTCCTTTGTTTGTTTGTTTCTTTCTTTCTTTCAAGAGTTTTATTTATCTATTTGACAGACAGAGATCACAAGTAGGCAAAGAGGTAGGCAGAGAGAGAGAGAGAGAAGCAGGCTCCCTACTGAGCAGAGAGCCTGATGTGGGGCTTGATCCCAGGACCCTGAGATTATGACCTGAGCTGAAGACAGAGGTTTAACCCACTGAGCCACCCAGACAACCCGATTTATTTATTTTTTAATTTAATTTAATTTAATTTTTTTCAGTGTTCCAAAATTCATTATTTATGCACCACACCCAACAGCATTAAATTTTTTTTTAGAACCATTTACTCAATAATTTATAAATTTACTGGTATTTGTTTTCATGAAAAGACCAACATATATAACACATGAATATTAGGCATTTCACAAAGTAAATTTTAAAAAATCTTAGTTCTCGGGCACCTGGATGGATGGCTCAGTGGATTAAACCCCTGCCTTCAGCTTAGGTCATGATCCCAGAGTCCTGGGATCGAGCCCCACATCAGGCTCTCTTCTCAGCACGGGCCTGCTTCCCCTTCTCTCTCTGCCTGCTGCTCTGCCTATTCTCTCTCTCTCTATCAAATAAATAAATAAAATCTTAAAAAAAAAAAAACTCAGTTCTCTAGAAACCTCTGTGAAGAAGGCTAATTTAATCTATAACCTGACTCTATTACCAGTACATTGTGTAAGAAACTCATTTTACTATTAAATCTCTGACACTAGTTAATATATAAATAGTTAAATTCTTCTATCTGGTTATGATTATTTATGCAATACCTATGTTTTAAATGACTTGGACTTTTTGGAGCAGAAATAAGATTGCTAACCAACAAAGAAAAATATTCATGAAATAAGACATGGGATTCTTCTCATTAGTAAAACACTGGGAGCTAAGTACTGATAATAATTAGACATCTTATAAATGTTCCTGTGAAAGAAAAATAAAATAAAAAAGATTGCATATGATTTACCCACATACTATATGAACAAAATATCATCGAAAGAGTAGGAATGGAAACCTGCCAACATTTTATAAAGGCAGTGTTCTTTCTTTTGCAGGAGATTGCTATAAAGATCTTTACCATAGAAAAGTTGATTTCTATGGTCTGGTATAGCAATAAAATGCTGAATGCATCCCTTAGAAATTCAGGTGTATCAGAAAGATTCTGCTTTGGCTCTTTTTTTTTTACCTCCAAAACATTTTCCCTTAATTTGTTTATATAATATAAATTCTATAAACCCAATTTCTTTATTTAATTTAAGGTTTTGGTTTGTTAAAAGATGACTTTTTCTCAACTTCCTTCTAAAATCTAAGCCATTATCAAATATTCAGTTATTCATAAATGTGCAATAAGATTCAAAATCCATTCTAAGCATCAGTTTTTAAAGAAACAAGTTGGTAAAATAAAGGTAAAACTGAGACATGGCATGAGATATTCAGATGCCTCAATTTATCTTGCATAAGTGACTTGATAAAAGTCATAGGCTCATAAATAATAATGATTACACTTCTATCTTTAAAAATAAAGCTTATTATTGTTTGTCCTTTTAGATAATACACACCCAATGTAAAAATCACAAGAATTTAAACGTGACCCAGTAACTTCACTTCCAGGAATTTATATTACAAATATTCTTAGATATGTGGGAAATGATGATTTATAATGCTACTTATAGTGGCATCATTTGTAATGGCTAAAATTGGAAGTGGACTAAATGTTACATCTAGGGATCTGGTCGAACAAATTTGCTACATGCACAGATAATGCGTATTTATGGGAAAGATGATGAAATCCCTGGATACTGATATGGAATGATCCCCCAGGAATATGAAGTTAAAAACCAAGATACAAAACAATATGAAAGGTAGTTGTTTTGTTTTGTATTGTTTATTTTTTCCAAAAAAAAGGATAAAAATATGTGTATTTCTTTATTTTGCATGAAATATTGTAAGTTTACTTTAAAAAAAGGTAATTTGGATGCCTAAGTAGGGAAAAATACTGAGTAATTTGGGGAGGAGATATAAGCAGGATATATTAACTGTTTACCCTTTTTAGAGTTAACTTTGAAACAGGTGAAAGTATTACCTATAAAAATACACAGACTTATAAACAACAAAAAATAGATGAAAAATAGTAAATAATTACTTATGTTTGTAAACTTTTTTTCTTTTTTAGCCCAAGGCTGTTTTTCAGTGAAGTGTTTGAAAGTGCCATATAATACTAAATGTATAGAAAGATTTTCATGTAAATTAAGTAATAGAAGTACAATACATTGTAACATTGAAGGAATCATATAGGTGGGGTCTAGAGCAGAAAAACAAAACACAAACATATAGGGGGAAGGAGTCAAGATGGCGGAGAAGTAGCAGGCTGAGACTACTTCAGGTAGTGGGAGATCAGCTAGATAGCTTATCTGAATTGCAAACACCTACAAATCCAACAGGAGATCAAAGAGAAGAAGAACAACAACTCTAGAAACAGAAAATCAACCACTTTCTGAAAGGTAGGACTGGCGGAGAAGTGAATCCAAAGCGACGGGAAGATAGACCACGGGGGGAGGAGCCGGCTCCCGGCAAGCGGTGGAGCAACGGAGCACAAAATTAAAAGTCTGTTCTGCTGAGGGACATCGCTCCAGAGGCTTAACCGGGGTGAAGCCCATGCGGGGTCAGCATGGCCTAAGGTCCCACAAGGTCACAGAAGGATCGGGGGTGTCTGAGTGTCGCAGAGCTTGCAGGTATTAGAACAGGGAAGCCGGCTACAGAGACAGAGCTGAGGAGTGAGCTCTAAGCTCGGGGTTACCTTGAACCGGACGCAGGCTCGGTCAGCTCGGAGCGCGGCCGGAGGCCAGGGTGCGGGAGTAATTGGGCGCTGTTCTCTGAGGGTGCACTGAGGAGTGGGGCCCCGGGCTCTCGGCTCCACCGGGCCGGAGACCGGGACGCCGCCATCTTCATTCCCGCCCTCCGGAACTCTACGGAAAGCGCTCAGGGAACAAAAGCTCCTGAAAGCAAACCCGAGTGGATTACTCATCCTGGCCCCTGGTAAGGACGGTGCAACTCCGCCTGGGGCAAAGACACTTGAGAATCACTACAACAGGCTCCTCCCCCAGAAGATAAACAAGAAATCCAGCCAGGACCAAGTTCACCTACCAAGGAGTGCAGTTTCAATACCAAGGAGAGCAGCAGAATTCCAGAGGAGGAGAAAGCAAAGCACAGAACTCATGGCTTTCTCCTCATGATTCCTTAGCCTTGCAGTTAATTTAATTTTTTTTTCTTTTTCAATTTTTTTCTCTTCTTCTGCCAAATTTTTTTAACTTTTACCCTTTTCTTTTTTAACGTTTTTTAACTAGTTTATCTAATATATATATATATATTTTTTTTTTCTTTATTCGTTTTCTTTTTTTAATTGTTTATTTCATTTTTTTTCCCTTTCTGAACATCTTTTTATCCCCTTTCTCTCCCCTCATGATTTGAGATCTCTTCTCATTTGGTTAAAGCATATTTTCCTGGGGTTGTTGCCACCCTTTTAGTATTTTACTTACTCCTTCATATACTCTTATCTGGACAAAATGAAGGCAGAAAAATTCACCACAAAAAAAAGAACAAGAGGTAGTATCAAAGGCTAGGGAACCTAATCAATACAGACATTGGTAATATGTCAGATCTAGAGTTCAGAATGACGATTCTCAAGGTTCTAGACGGGCTCGAAAAAGGCATGGAAGATATTAGAGAAAACATCTCGGGAGATATAAAAGCCCTTTCTGGAGAAATAAAAGAACTAAAATCTAACCAAGTTGAAATCAAAAAAGCTATTAATGAGGTGCAATCAAAAATGGAGGCTCTCACTGCTAGGATAAATGAGGCAGAAGAAAGAATTAGCGATATAGAAGACCAAATGACAGAGAATAAAGAAGCTGAGCAAAAGAGGGACAAACAGCTACTGGACCACGAGGGGAGAATTCGAGAGATAAGTGACACCATAAGACGAAACAACATTAGAATAATTGGGATTCCAGAAGAAGAAGAAAGAGAGAGGGGAGCAGAAGGTATATTGGAGAGAATTATTGGAGAGAATTTCCCCAATATGGCAAAGGGAACAAGCATCAAAATCCAGGAGGTTCAGAGAACCCCCCTCAAAATCAATAAGAATAGGTCCACACCCCGTCACCTAATAGTAAAATTTACAAGTCTTAGTGACAAAGAGAAAATCCTGAAAGCAGCCTGGGAAAAGAAGTTTGTAACATACAATGGTAAAAATATTAGATTGGCAGCAGACCTATCCACGGAGACCTGGCAGGCCAGAAAGAGCTGGCATGATATATTCAGAGCTCTAAATGAGAAAAACATGCAGCCAAGAATACTATATCCAGCTAGGCTATCATTGAAAATAGAAGGAGAGATTAAAAGCTTCCAGGACAAACAAAAACTGAAAGAATTTGCAAACACCAAACCAGCTCTACAGGAAATATTGAAAGGGGTCCTCTAAGCAAAGAGAGACCCTAAAAGTAGTAGATCAGAAAGGAACAGAGACAATACACAATAACAGTCACCTTACAGGCAATACAATGGCACTAAATTCATATCATTAAATAGTTACCCTGAATGTTAATGGGCTAAATGCCCCAATCAAAAGACACAGGGTATCAGAATGGATAAAAAAACAAAACCCATCTATATGTTGCCTACAAGAAACTCATTTTAAACCCGAAGACACCTCCAGATTTAAAGTGAGGGGGTGGAAAAGAATTTACCATGCTGATGGACATCAGAAGAAAGCAGGAGTGGCAATCCTTATATCAGATCAATTAGATTTTAAGCCAAAGACTATAATAAGAGATGAGGAAGGACACTATATTATACTCAAAGGATCTGTCCAACAAGATCTAACAATTTTAAATATCTATGCCCCTAACGTGGGAGCAGCCAACTATATAAACCAATTAATAACAAAATCAAAGAGACACATCAACAATCATACAATAATAGTAGGGGACTTTAACACTCCCCTCACTGAAATGGACAGATCATCCAAGCAAAAGATCAACAAGGAAATAAAGGCCTTAAATAACACACTGGACCAGATGGACATCACAGATATATTCAGAACATTTCATCCCAAAGCAACAGAATACACATTCTTCTCTAGTGCACATGGAACACTCTCCAGAATAGATCACATCCTCGGTCCTAAATCAGGTCTCAACCAGTATCAAAAGATTGGGATCATTCCCTGCATATTTTCAGACCACAATGCTCTGAAGCTAGAACTCAATCATAAGACGATATTTGGAAAGAACCCAAATACATGGAGACTAAACAGCATCCTTCTAAAGAATGAATGGGTCAACCAGGAAATTAAAGAAGAATTGAAAAAATTCATGGAAACAAATGATAATGAAAACACAATGGTTCAAAACCTGTGGGACACAACAAAGGCAGTCCTGAGAGGAAAATATATAGCGGTACAAGCCTTTCTCAAGAAACAAGAGAGGTCTCAGGTATACAACCTAACCCTACACCTAAAGGAGCTGGAGAAAGAACAAGAAAGAAACCCTAAACCCAGCAGGAGAAGAGAAATCATAAAGATCAGAGCAGAAATCAATGAAATAGAAACCAAAAAAACAACAGAACAAATCAACGAAAAAAGGAGCGGTTCTTTGAAAGAATTAATAAGATTGATAAACCCATGGCCAGACTTATCAAAAAGAAAAGAGAAAGGACCCAAATAAATAAAATCATGAATGAAAGAGGAGGGATCACAACTAACACCAAAGAATACAGACAATTATAAGAACATACTATGAGCAACTCTACACCAACAGATTTGACAATCTGGAAGAAATGGATGCATTCCTAGAGACATATAAACTACCACAACTGAACCAGGATGAAATAGAAAGCCTGAACAGACCCATAACCAGTAAGGAGATTGAAACAGTCATCAAAAATCTCCAAACAAACAAAAGTCTGGGGCCAGATGGCTTCTCGGGGGAATTCTACCAAACATTTAAAGAAGAACTAATTCCTATTCTCCTGAAACTGTTCCAAAAAACATAAATGGAAGGAAAACTTCCAAACTCATTTTATGAGGCCAGCATCACCTTGATCCCAAAACTAGACAAGGATCCCATCAAAAAAGAGAACTACAGACCAATATTCTTGATGAACACAGATGCAAAAATTCTCACCAAAATACTAGCCAATAGGATTCAACAGTACATTAAAAGGATTATTCACCACGACCAAGTGGGATTTATTCCAGGGCTGCAAGGTTGGTTCAACATCCGCAAATCAATCAATGTGATACAACACATTAATAAAAGAAAGAACAAGAAACATATGATACTCTCCATAGATGCTGAAAAAGCATTTGACAAAGTACAGCATCCCTTCCTGATCAAAACTCTTCAAAGTGTAGGGATAGAGAGCACATACCTCAATATTATCAAAGCCATCTATGAAAAACCCACCTCAAATATCATTCTCAATGGAGAAACACTGAAAGCTTTTCCACTAAGGTCAGGAACACGGCAGGGATGTCCATTATCACCACTGCTATTCAACATAGTACTAGAAGTCCTAGCCTCAGGAATCAGACAACAAAAGAAAATTAAAGGCATCCAAATCGGCAAAGAAGAAGTCAAACTATCACTCTTTGCAGATGATATGAGACTATATGTGGAAAACCCAAAAGACTCCACTCCAAAACTTCTTGAACTTGTACAGGAATTCAGTAAAGTGTCAGGATATAAAATCAATGCACAGAAATCAGTTGCATTTCGCCTCACCAACAACAAGACAGAAGAAAGAGAAATTAAGGAGTCAATCCCATTTACAATTGCACCCAAAACTATAAGATACCTAGGAATAAACCTAACCAAAGAGGCTAAGAATCTATACTCAGAAAACTATAAAGTACTCATGAAAGAAATTGAGGAAGACACAAAGAAATGGAAAAATGTTCCGTGCTCCTGGATTGGAAGAATAAATATTGTGAAAATGTCTATGCTACCTAAAGCAATCTACACATTTAATGCAATTCCTATCAAAATACCATCCATTTTTTTCAAAGAAATGGAACAAATAATCCTAAAATTTATATGGAACCAGAAAAGACCTCGATTGCCAGAGGAATATTGAAAAAGAAAGCCAAAGTTGGTGGCATCACAATTCCGGACTTCAAGCTCTATTACAAAGCTGTCATCATCAAGACAGCATGGTACTGGCATAAAAACAGACACATAGATCAATGGAACAGAATAGAGAGCCCAGAAATAGACCCTCAACTCTATGGTCAACTAATCTTTGACAAAGCAGGAAAGAATGTCCAATGGAAAAAAGACAGTCTCTTCAATAAATGGTGTTGGGAAAATTGGACAGCCACATGCAGAAAAATGAAATTGGATCATTTCCTTACACCACACACGAAAATAGACTCAAAATGGATGAAGGACCTCAATGTGAGAAAGGAATCCATCAAAATCCTTGAGGAGAACACAGGCAGCATCCTCTTCGACCTCAGCCACAGCAACATCTTCCTAGGAACATTGCCAAAAGCAAGGGAAGCAAGGGCAAAAATGAACTATTGGGATTTTATCAAGATCAAAAGCTTTTGCACAGCAAAGGAAACAGTCAACAAAACCAAAAGACAACTGACAGAATGGGAGAAGATATTTGCAAAAGACATATCAGATAAAGGGCTAGTGTCCAAAATCTATAAAGAACTTAGCAAACTCAACACCCAAAGAACAAATAATCCAATCAAGAAATGGGCAGAGGACATGAACAGACATTTCTGCAAAGAAGACATCCAGATGGCCAACAGACACATGAAAAAGTGCTCCATATCACTCAGCATCAGGGAAATACAAATCAAAACCACAATGAGATATCACCTCACACCAGTCAGAATGGCTAAAATTAACAAGTCCGGAAATGACAGATGCTGGCGAGGATGCGGAGAAAGGGGAACCCTCCTACACTGTTGGTGGGAATGCAAGCTGGTGCAACCACTCTGGAAAACAGCATGGAGGTTCCTCAAAATGTTGAAAATAGAACTACCCTATGACCCAGCAATTGCACTGCTGGGTATTTACCCTAAAGATACAAACGTAGTGATTCGAAGGGGCACGTGCACCCGAATGTTTATAGCAGCAATATCTACAATAGCCAAACTATGGAAAGAACCTAGATGTCCATCAACAGACGAATGGATAAAGAAGATGTGGTATATATACACAATGGAATACTATGCAGCCATCAAAAGAAATGAAATCTTGCCATTTGCGACGACGTGGATGGAACTAGAGAGTATCATGCTTAGCGAAATAAGTCAATCGAAGAAAGACAACTATCATATGATCTCCCTGATATGAGGGAGAGGAGATGCAACATGGGGGGTTAAGGGGGTAGGAGAAGAGTAAATGAAACAAGATGGGATTGGGAGGGAGCCAAACCATAAGTGACTCTTAATCTCACAAAACAAACTGAGGGTTGAT